>NC_090728.1:44950481-44957981 GCF_036898095.1 Palaemon carinicauda | reverse complement strand
ATTGCTTGAAGGCAGAGCGAGGCCAATGGCCAGAAAGACAAGGTCTCTGAAAATCCTTGAAAGTTTTGATTCTTATTCCTACAGTAGATTGGAATTTCATGTCTGTATCCGTTTCCTCCTTTCAAATTTCGCCAATTTCCTTAAAGACGGGGTTGATGTGTGTAGACAAATGCAATACTACTCTCCAGTATTAAGCAATATTTATCTACCGGAAATTCTAAATATGTTTTCGTCTTTCTCTTCGTTTTATGTTATTTTTACTCGAGTGTAATTCAGTATTCTGTTGCCGGTTGTAGCTTTCGGGGATGTTATTTTGATAACGTTTATCTCCTTTAAAGCAATTTGAGTGTCATGTGCTTTGAAATTCTAAATATGTTTTCGTCTTTCTCTTCATATGTTATTTTTACTCTTGTTTAATTCAGTATTCTGCTGCGGATTGTAACTTTCGTGAATGTTTATTTTGATAACGTTTATCTCTTTTAAAGCAATTTAAATGTCATGTGCTTTAGGGTTATTTGTAAAATATGTTATCTCTGATTATATTTTATTTACATAAGAATGAGGCGTAGGTCAATCTGTGACCCGGAGGATTATCAAGTTGAAATTCGCAAGAACTTCGTTGAGAAATATTGCACTTTGATTTTATTTTGCTCATAATGTTGCACGCGCGCGTATACCGCAAATGCATGTTGGTGTATAATAAATATGATACCATTGCTTGAAATTACATGCAAGAATACACAAATTTAATAAAATAGTTATTTGTTTTTTTATAGTAACATACTTTTTAACTAGGTAAAAAACATAACAAAACAAGAAGGTAGCCTTTTCTGCTTTTATATACGCTGATATTACATTAACTACATAAAACAGATTAATTTGATACTTAGTATTTCTTATAAAAAAGTGTAAGAATTTAAGAAAAAAGCAATAAAACGCCGAAAACAAAGACTTCCAAACAAAGCGTAATGCTAAAAAGATTATTCCATTTTAGTAGGCAGTTCTACCCTCATTTCCTTAAACGAAACTTTTGTGAGATTTCAAATGGTAATTAATTCAACCTGTCTATTGTCTCTTGGTCTGACACCCTATGAAATAATGGGTAATTTTTTTTTTGTGAACTAATTTGCATAAATATTGGTAAGCGTAGTCCATACAGTTGCAGAAAGAACGAAGATAAGGTCAGAAGTATCTGTTGAAGGCTATTAGTTCGTTCATAACATCTGTCTCGTGAGCAATGTCAAAGCTTTAGATCAGAGAGAGAGAGAGAGAGAGAGAGAGAGAGAGAGAGAGAGAGAGAGAGAGAGAGAGAGAGAGAGAGAGAGAGAGATTAACTGCTCCTATTTTTAAATACTTCTTGAGCATTTGGCTAAAAAAAAGACAAATTAACTTCTTTTTCTATATACCTCTTGAGCATTTGGCTAATAAAAGAGAGAGAGAGAGAGAGAGAGAGAGAGAGAGAGAGAGAGAGAGAGATTAACTTTAATTTTTATATAACTCTTGAGCATTTGGCTGATAAAAAAGAGAGAGAGATTAACTTCTATTTCTCTACAGTATACCTCTTGAGCATTTGGCTAATAAAAAAGAGAGAGAGATTAACTTCTATTTCTATACAGTATATCTCTTGAGCATTTGGCTAATAAAAAAGAGAGAGAGAGATTAACTTCTATTTCTATATATCTCTTGAGCATTTGGCTAATACAAAAAACTGAGAAAGAGAAACACATATTCTAAAGCAAAAAAAAAAAAAATAAATCTAAAGGTTAGTGGCGTACGATTGCGTTTGGAAAGCTGGGACAGTCCCATAAACAGAATGGAAAACGCAGGAAAGAAATCAGAGCGAGGCTATAGACGGGGAGTACGATTTCATTCACCTTCTGGTCTTTAATTCCACGTACAGTACAGGGGCTTTACAATCCCGGATTGAAATGCTGTATGGAGACCCTTTACCTTGCATTTATTCATAGGTTGGTCGTTGGTGCAAACGGATAACCTTTTGCCGGCGATGCGTGTGGTGAAAAAGAAGCGTTTTGGTTTTGCGATTTCCATTAAAGGTAACCTTTACCTTACCCTTCCTTTTGCGGTAGTCTTCGTTAAATGACCACTGCTAACGCCCTAAGCTGGCGACCGTCAGCTTTGTTTTTGTTTTAAAACCACAAGAATATACAATGGAAAATTTTTAATATAATCTACACTTAAAATATGCATTAAAAAAACGGTAAATGTCTGGCAACATTTATTCCAGGATTTTCACAGTTTTAAAAACGTATATATTGACGTAAAAAAGTGACATTAAGCACACCAACCCGTAAAAGATAATAACAAAGGTAAAATTACGGTCTCCTGTATTTTACTGAAATACGGTTGAGGCCAATAAATATTTACGGAGAATTTCCGATTAAAATTACGGGTTTTTCTAACAGTGTATATTCAGACATATGAGAGGAAGAATGTAAATAAGTGGAGAATAAATATATAAGAAATGACTAGAATATAAATGAAATGAATGATAACAAAAAGGAAAATACCAGAGGTGAGAAATCTCGAGTTGCTGTTGGCCCTGAACGCGATGCTGCTGGTAATACCCTCGTAGCCCAACGATAAAATGTCAAAGGAAAACTTATCTCTGAACGCAAATCTAACAGTATATACAAAGAAATTAAAGATTCGTGTCTTTTTCTAAAACTTATCCTTATCTTTTCCTTACTTGCAATTCTCTGATGTTTCAGTAAAGAACTAATTTTCCTATTATATTCTAATTT
Source organism: Palaemon carinicauda (assembly GCF_036898095.1). Taxonomy (NCBI): domain Eukaryota; kingdom Metazoa; phylum Arthropoda; class Malacostraca; order Decapoda; family Palaemonidae; genus Palaemon; species Palaemon carinicauda. The sequence continues at coordinate 44,955,219 of NC_090728.1, read as the reverse complement.
TCCTCAAATAATTTTCTATCTCTGTTGCATCAACTTTTTTTTCTGTGAACGACAACATCACTGAGGTTTCCCGAGGTCTAAAGTCAATGAGATAGACATTTACTTATTTCATCATCTAGAGAAATTCCGGTGATATCTCTGCTGACAGCTGACCGAATTTTGCTTTTTTTGGGGCCGGGAAAATTATTCTTAACCTGCGATCTTTTGACTTGGGTGGAATTGGGGAATGTCTGACCCAATATTGAAAAGGATAATGATTGAGTTGCTGGTATCAGTGACGTACCAGACTTTTGATTTTTTCTTGTGTAATAGTAAATGGAACTGGGAGCCAATAATTGCAAATAAGCACAGACCATGAGGACGTGCTCCACACTCACATACACACACACATACTGTAGTCTTACACACAGAGTCACACACACAGTCTCTCTCTCTCTCTCTCTCTCTCTCTCTCTCTCTCTCTCTCTCTCTCTCTCTCTCTCTCTCTCGTAAAACAAAAATACAGCGGTCTGTCTTCTGAAGGTATTTTGTAGTGTTTATCCAGCTATGAAAATCGAATAATCCTTTTAATCTATCAATCTTTATTTATCAAAGTAAATCCGTCATTTCCTTTTTTTTTTTTTTAGATTATTCATAAGTTGTAAAGAAAAAAAAAATGTTTATTCGCTGGTAAACATTTTACGTTGTAAATGATTCGATTTTGTTATCATAGAGGCTTACAAAAAGAGAAAGACTATTAACGTAACGTCTTATGTCATCCTAAAAGGAAAAAAAAAACTTCCAGAAAATAAATATAGCTGGGACTCGTAAATCATTCATTCGTGACCAAATATTCGTACATAGAATTACCAGTTCTTGATAAAAGCAAAATGTCCGATTGCCGTCAAGTTTTTTCTTCGATGCGAGGTTTAGATGCCATCTATCGGATTGAAAACAAACTATTTATATTCTGTGAAATCTTTCATCTAAAGTATCTTATTTTAAATAAAATTTGGATTTAGAAAAAGCTTTCTTGGGTTAATTTCATACCCTGGGATTTATCTTTGTATAATGACATAAAATAGAATAAGGTTTACCCTTTCAACATATCTCCAGTAACGAATCAGTTACCAGAAATGTGTCAATAAACGCAAATTCTTTGCCATACCAGCGACTTCGTCTAACAAATGAAGGCCACCAATGAAAAAAAGGTGGAACCTTGAAGCTTACCGAAGTCTTCATGTTCACCACAATATTTCCACAATATTTCACAGTTTGTGCAGATGGTGGTTAAAAACGACAATCATCGTTTTTCACTTACCAAAATAGAAAATTTCTCCTCTACTCTTATCGAACGCAGTTTTCTCCTAATTCAAGGACATTTTTTATGCGTAACATTTTACAGATTTTTGATAATTGCACCTAAATCTATACCCATTTCAGAAGCCAAATACCTTCTGAACTTTTTGCTTTCTAAAACTTAGAAGGAATTGAAAGGTTAAAATTCTATCATATATCTTTGTTTTGTTCAGTGGTGTACATTGTATTTCTTACCGTTTTGGTCTACTGCGGTCTAGCATATATGAATAAATCTTTATGGATAAATTACAGCATTTGGTTTTGAAAGAGATTTATGTTCCAGATCTATATTATATTTTATTTTATATTATATTTTATTTTAAGCATTTTCGAGCTCTCTCTACTTCTTTGACCAGATTCCATAAGTATACACCCTACTCTATATCCTTAATCATATGTAAATAACGAACTTTAACGTAACAGCAGTCTGCGATATCGTTTCATCTGAACATTGCTGTTTGACTTGAAATATAACTGACTGTGCCTTAAAGCTGGTAGGTTAAAGACCCCTTTTTGGAGGAAATATATTTTCTTCAAGATCAACGACGTTTGCAAATTGATTATCTAAATTTGTGTGCGTTTTTTTATAAAATATCTGAGCTATGGACAGAGTAACAAGTTGGAAGTAAGATGGATGATAACATACTTTCATCCCAGAGCAGATAATTGAAGTAAAGCGAACGAGTCTTGTAATGAGAAAGTATTCAAGAAAAAAAAAAAAAGCACTCCCTTCCAAATGAAGAAGAAAAGAAGAAGAATAAGATAACAGCCTGATTTCATGTACAACGCAACTCTGAACTGCTCAAGTGGTTTTTGTAATATATATTCAGCGATGATATCGCAGTACAGAATATACATGTTAATTCCGAAGAAAGAAAAGTGTTGAACATCAATGACTTCAGGAAAACCTATACAGACAGATCAAATAACATCTACAGTAGTCCAATGCTCCAATCCAATGGATTGTCCAAAATTATGGAGTGCAGCTCATTTTACAAGAATATTGAAAATACATGCATGCATATGTATGTATACGATGAAAACACTAACAGTGTCTAGATATAGATTTACTTCCACCTCAAAATGAGATCAAACTTTAGTCAGTTCAAACGAAAGACTATGTTTCTATCCATTATGTCACTAGAGGCTCTAAAAAGTGTCATAAAATGACTGTAATTCACTTAAAGCTTAGATTCCGACTTCTTTTAGAGCTTTTGGTGGTATGCTTGATAACTACCATTTCATTTTATTTGAGGAGACCAGCATTCAATCCAATTGTGTTTACGCGTACATGAATTTGCGTATGCATATATAACTAAATATGCTAGCCACTTTCATCTAATATGTATTATCAATAACCACGATGAATTCTCTGTCATCTGATGCCTGAAAACTTTAAATCAATCAATCTCTGTCATCTTGCACGTTTCCTTATGGATTCTTGTCTATACATTCAAATTCCTCATGTTTACATCAAGACTTATTAAGAAAAGATTTGTAGATAATGACAAAAATTAATTTGAGGGAGAATATGATTGAGAAAAATCAAGCTCTAAGCAAAAAGTAAGTGCCATTGATCAAATGTTGTCCCACGACGAGCTGGTGCAGTTGAACTTCAAATGACTTTTTATACTAATTGGACATTACCGTTGGAATTTGTTACCCATTTGTATCGGGTATCTCTAATAATTCCTATGAATTCTATAGTTAAAATATTTTCATATGGAATAAAAATATGAACATTAATCAGAAGAATTTTTTTTCTTTTTTTTCTTTTAAATGTGTAAGTGCAAATTTCTAGACTGTTTTCTTTTCTTAACTGGTTCACCTTTGAAATCAGGTACCGTACATCAAGTACACACTCGTGGTGTTAATTCTGAAAGGTTTCATATAAATGATCATTCATTATGAAACATTTCTTAAAACATAAAAAGATAGGATTGATTAAGTAATATAAATCCTCCTACAACAAAAAATACGATTGACTAATTAATATAAAACATTTTTAACAATATGAAAATCATATTTTTTGAGCTTATGTTAAGATTTACCTAACAAAAAACTACAAAAAACTGAGAAGCGTGAGAATATGTAGGAAAAAAAATCTACTCCACATCACGGGATCTGCAATGAACTTCCTGTTCTTGAAACGAACAAAAAAAAATAAAAATAATAAAAAGAAAAAGAAGAAGAAGAATGACCTCCTGTGAGAAAACAGAGTTACCAGACATGGCATTTCTTTTGAGACCCGGGAGCTGGACGAATACTATTTCGGTAAATCATTTCGCAAGACTTCAGCTTATTTACAGTACGACCTCGAATTCACCTGGATTCAGTTTCTGAAGTAGCGCCCGATAACCTCAGATTTTAATGATTCCTTCACATTATAAAGTATCTTTAATTCTATGTGATTGCCGTCAAAGCATAAATATTTGCCTTCATGAATTTGATCGCTTCGGAAAGTATCTAATTGTTAAACTGAAAGTGGAGAATCTCCTCGAGTTAACAGATTTCGTCTTACAGTTTTTATCGAGATATTTCTTCAATATAATATAGACTTAAAAAAAAAACTTTATATACTAAACGTTTTACCGACCATAGATTTCATGAACTTTAAATTGAAAGTTTCGTATCAGTAAAAAGAACGTTTGTTAAGTTAACATCTTTATCAAAAAAAAAAAAAAAAAAAAAAAAAAAAAAAAAAAAAAAAAAATGGCAGACGCATATAGATGTACAGTACACAATGCCTTCTAATGTTTCATATCAGATACACATATTCTCTTTTTGCCCATCTTTCTAACCACGTACCTGTTCGTGCACTGATCGTGCAGATTGAAAACCTTTTGCTACATTTTTTTCATGTGCACGTATATCATTTGTGACTAACCTAATCTTCCCATCACAGAAGCGAGACCGGATCTTCTCTAAGTATAGTGATAGTCCATACAGGATTGGTTTTTATTTTCACTCCAAATCACTTCTCTTTTCATACTTTTATTTTCACTTGGCTATGTTTCCTTATTGCCTTCGCCAAAATCGAAGGTTTTGCGAAGGGTATGTATTCGCCCCTGTTTGTTAGTTTGTTTATTTTTGTTTGTTTGTTTTTTTATGAGTAGCTTTACACAAAAGCTACTGTATCAATTTTAACCAAACTTGGAAGTCATTTTGGGTATGACTCAAGTATGATTCTAATATTTTGGATAAAGTACATAAAAGTACAAGTATGCATCAGTACTTTGAAAATAATTGCAATGTTAATTAAATAGCAAATAATTTTTTAGTTTATTTATTTGTTTGTGAACATCACGCCAAAACTACAGAACTAATTTCAACGAATCTTGGTAGACTTGTTGGGATATGAACCAAGGATAAATCTATTACATTTTGAAGAAAATACATC
>NC_090728.1:44932981-44945481 GCF_036898095.1 Palaemon carinicauda | reverse complement strand
AAGAAGGTAAAGGGTGAAGAAAAATACGAAACAATTAAAAGTACAGGACTTATTTTTTTTTTCTTTTAACGAAGGTGGTCCTTTGTTCTCCTTGCTGACTTCATCTCTTTGGAAATACTTATCCAGTTTCACTGGGAATTTAAAAAATAAAAAAAAGCCTTAATAGGTTAATTGGGAGAGAAACTAAAAAAACCCTCCTCTGATATTGTAGTTACAAAATGAGACTGTAATTTTATACTAATGCAGTCGTTCAGGATTACGTACAAACTCCACTAAAACAATTGAATCAAGAGTAATTGGAGTTGCCTATTGTTTCATGGGCAAAAAAACAGGATAAAAGATCAATGCGGGTTTTAAAAAGTATTTTGAGTGATAGCTTTTAAGAAACTTATCTATGGCTTAAATATTTTACATTTATAAGAGTGAGTTTGTGAATTGACCCAAAAGTTATAATGGGAATTAATTCTACTTATATACTAAACAATCTAAAGAATGATAAAATTATCAAAAGATTAATAAAAACCAAAACAAACCAAATAATGGTGTCTAAATTGTACGTGGACGCATTTAATTCCAACATTCTTTTGTACTAAACCGGAAAAACAAGAAAATTAACAGAAAGGAAGATTCTTTATATAGTTAAATAGACAGAGTTCTCTCTTGGTCAATATATAATCAGGTTTTTTAAGCTTGATCTTACCGCTATCAACTAACGTATTCCCATCAAAAGTCAAGTTGTTAATCTTAAAAGACAAGTCCTATGAGAACGATGGTGAAGAAAGAATAAAGTAAAATAAAAGTAAAAAGGTAAAAATACCAATTTTCATAGAATTAAAAGTTATATTTAATTATTGTCTTATCAAAATTTATTTTAACTTATTGTTTTATTAAAAGATTTCTGAAAGTATGGAATCAGAGGCTCATGATCTAGCGCTGGGTCAAGGGAGGCCACTCAAATCTATAGTAAAACTAAAGTCGTTGACGAAGAAAATGTAAAACAAAATAAAAATTTAGAGTAAGTAAAAGATACTATTTTTTAGAATTTCAAGTTTTTTTTTTTACCTTTTTTATAGAGATTTCTGGATGTATGGAACCAGAGTCTTGTGACCTGGCGCTGGGGTAAGGGAGGCCACTCAAAGCTATGGTACAACTAGGGAAAATCCAGATGTTACGCAATGAAGTAAAGGTTGAGAGAGAGAGAGAGAGAGAGAGAGAGAGAGAGAGAGAGAGAGAGAGAGAGAGAGAGAGAGAGAGAGAGAGAGAGAGAGGTTGGACAGCAAAAAAGGAAGGAAGAAATGGGTGCGGAGGTAAAGCAGAAAGCTAAAAAGGGTCCGGGGGAGTTACCTTTCAGTAATGCCTACAGTGCATAGCGCGAGGTGAACTGGTGTCATATATATATATATATATATATATATATATATATATATATATATTATATATATTTTTGGGCTCAAGCCATGTCGTCCTGATGGAAGTTCCTATAGGGTAGCTTCCTAGGGTATATTACAACTACGGCGATATTCCCAGAGAATTTACCTTAAGGTACCAGAATTCTAACTCCTGGAGCGAGTATCCCTCGTGAAAGGGATATCGCGACATATCAGAGGACGTATTCTAGACACGTCACATGGCAATCTACGACCTGAACAGAGATTCGTCTCGTAGGAGGGAGATTGACGAGATACGAATTCGGGAAAGAAAAAGGGGAGCCGCTCCCAAGGCTTCCCTATCCCCCGATTCGTATGCGTGCCTGGCGCCAATCCTGGCGCCATCTGTATTCCTTTTTGCGTAGCTTAACAACTCGGTGTTTTTTCCTGTTTTTCTCGCAAATCTTGGATTTATTCAGCTTTTCATGGCTTCTTCGTCTTCGTTGACCTCGGATAAGTTGAGTATAGTGTCTGTTATGTATAAATGTAGGCTCTTGGTAAAATTTTGAGTGATTAATAGGATTAATCTTTGATACAAGAGCCGTAGCCTACCAGAGGTGTCCTGGACACTGTCACTCGCTAGGTATAAATTAGTTAGTCAGAGTGACATTCCTGGTTGTTTTGCTTAATAAAATTTAGCTATTTAGCTTTACATAGGATTTCCTTTCGTGCTTAGTATTATTTGGCGAAGTATTCGCCATTCTGGCCTACGCTAGGCCATGTAGCCTAGTCGTTTGGTCCTAGTACTTAATGCATGATTATGGTTTTTCCGAGTGTAATTAAAATTTTATTGAAGCTTTAGGCTATATTTTATACATTTTAGACTGTGTGGAATATTTCCAAGATTGTATACGTGAGAGTTTCGGTGAATTAGGTAATCGATTCTCTTGGTGCCTAGGCTAATTGCTTATGGAGCCTTAGTATACTTTATCATACTCCCCGGTTGCTTTCTTTTCTTCGGAGAAGGTATGCAATCCCTTTCCCTCTGTTTAAGCCTTGGGCTTATCCCTAAGTGGTTTTTTCCGAATTTATTTTCGATAAAACTATACTAGGGTGTTACTGTACCTTCCTGTTCCTGCTGAGTCTGGTTCAAAGAGGGACAGAACAACAGAGTTTTTAGTCTGAGTCCGTGTTGTTTGGCTTGGGGCAGAGTCTCCCTCGCTGACCTAACACTTATAAAGGGAGCTGAGCTCCCTTAGGTCACTGTCGAAGGTTTCTGTAGTTATGATTCCTTCTTGTGTGATCGACCAGACTAAGTCCTGTTGCTGTTCTCGGGGAGGATAAATCTTCCCTTGGGAGTTGCAACGCCTTCCTTGCTTTGGTGCTCTGGAAGCTGGCAGGTATTATACTACTGCGCTGGCCCTTTCCCTTAGATCTCCCTTAGGCTAAGACAGAGTTCTTGGCTGCGGGTGATCTGTTACTAAAGCAAGGTTGGCAGGACCCTCTTGTCCCTTCCCCCTCTATCTCCGTAATGGCCTAGCCATTACTGTACTGTACCTTGCCGGCCGGCAGAGCTGGCCGGCAGGGGTATTACTGTACCATATGTCATTCTACTTCTGGACCTAGTATAGGTTGGGATTTGGATTGACTAAGCCCATTGCCGGCCGGCAGAGACGCTGGACGGCAAGGGTCTTATGTTTTCGAGTGCTGCCCGGACCTCTCTTGGTCCCTCATCCATGCCTGCCGGCAGAGCCGGACGGCATTGGTCAAGGAAGCCTGAATTAAGTTTCTCCCCTTCCTTATATGCACTCTTTCGGTTGCCGGGCTGGGGGGGTTGTGTACACTCTTATCCCGGCATCCATTCTATTTTCTTCTAGTGCTGTACCTGTCCCGGCAGCCGGCCTATGAGGCCGGCTGCCGGCCTATGAGGCCGGCAGCCGGGCAGGGGTAGTCTTCTGGTTCTTTTGCTGCCGGCTGGCATCGGTCTTGTACCTTTGCCGGCCGGCTTATGTCAGTCCTTGTCTGCCGGTCACCAAGAGTGTGGCCGGCAGCTGGGTACTACCTTGTGTAGTTGCTGGCCGGCAATCATTGCCGGCCAACACTGGCTGTTGCTGGCCGGCAGCTGCTGCCGCCGGCACAGGCATTTGAACCAGAGGGCTGCCGCCCTATAGCTGTTAAGTAGTATACTTTAAAGCTAATTGTGGTGTGTGCCGGCCGGCAAAGGCAGGCCGGCACACATCCTCCTATACTGTACTAGTATTCTTCTGTATAGCATATACAGTAAGAAGAAAACTATAGTAAAAGTTTAGGTACAGCACTGTATCTTCTAACACTATTGTGTTTTCTTACACAGCCCTTTGCTGTTGCCCTCAGACAGGAAGCAGAGTTCTTCCCCGTCTATTATCCAGGATTTTTAAAATCATTGCCTAGGTGTGAGCTCCACCTGTTTCCTATGGAAACCTTGCATTGGTTACTCTAGTAGAGATAAACCATTTTTGATTTTATTATCTGGAAGGCTGCAACAATGGGTTGTGAGGGAAACACAAGTGTGTGTCTTTCATTTATGAATTGTTATGCTATACTATGCATATCCAGTGATACATAGTTCACTTGATACTCATGGAAATTTCTTCTCTTTACAGAAGGACACTCTGAAGTGGGGAAGTGCTTTCTGCAATGTCAGCAGCAAGAACCTCTGCGGACATGAGTTTTGTAGGAGACACGCAGCATACGCTGTCTCCAAGGATGATCTCCGGTATTGGGACCCTCAGGTATGTACTGTGTGCACTAACCTGATTAATGAGACATTTAAATAGCTAGGAAGAAGCTTCGTACCTGGGTAAGGGGCTTCCAAAAGTACACTTCTGGCCCTTATCTTCCAAGTGAGAAGATGAGGGCGTATCTTTTCCCTAAGGCATCAGCTGAGGCAGTGATTCCCCAGCCTCAAGAGGAGATCCCCTAAGTTCAGATCCAGGTGGATGCTGAAGTCGCGGTCGCGATGCAAGACATCCAGCTAAATGACAGGATATCTGATGTGGACGGGTGTCAGGAGGAAGACCTCCTTGCAGAAGCCCAGGATGAAGTTCAAGTCCCTCTACATCGGCCGGTCTCCCAGTAGAGCTGGGACAGGCCCTCTCTTCTATTGTTGGAATGATCCAACAAATGCAGAAGGAGAATCAGGAGAAGGCGGCTGCAATGGAACTGCGAATGCAGTGCCTTGCAGAATCACATGGGCCCCAGAAAAGCTCAATGCGAAAGACCTTCCTTTGTGCTCGGATGCTAACCCATGGAGGTATGCTGAGCACATGTCGATGACGACTGGAAAGATCGTCATCTCGGATATGCTGGGCTCAGTTCCCCTGGAGGGTGGAATTCTGGCCCAGCAAGGCACCATATCCGGACTGTTATGTCCGGCTGAGGAAGGAACCAGCTTCAAAGGAGGAGGCAGAGCCGAAGGAGGTCATAGTGATGACCATGCTAAGGCTCAAGCTCTACTTTCATCTTCGATGAAAGAGAGGGGCTTCTCTAACTCAAAGGTAGCTGCATTGAATAGGAAGCTCTCTTCCTTTATGTCCTCGCCTACTAGAGCCTTCCCCCTTTTTACAGAAAGGGTTTCTGGCTGTACTAAAAGCAATCGAGGCCGGCAAGTCTTGCCCCTCCCTAGAGGAGTGTAAACCCTTGTCGCTGGCCCTGCCTATGGACCACAAAGATTGGAAGGACGTCCATCTTACGTTCTAAGTGGAAAGTTGGAGGCTGATATTGCCGGACGTCAGTTCGGCAAGGACCCCCCTAAGCTGTCTGACTTTCTTTTGCGAAGTGAGCTCGATACAAAAGAAAGACTGACTGCCTCAATGTCTCTTCAGACTACTCTCGAGACGATGGCAAGTGACCCCAAGGTCCATGAAATGTTCATGGTAGTGGCCAAGCCTCATCTGGCCACAGTGACGAAGGACCTTTATGGCTTCGTCAAGGCAAGGAGAGCTTGTAGGGAGTTCGTGTTTACCTCGGCTACAGTGAGGCACGAGCTAAAGAAACTAATCTCCTCCAACATTTGGGGAAAAGACCTTTTTCCCTACCGACTTGGTCAAAGAAGTTTTTGATAAAGCCACCTTGGAGAATAGAAACCTTCTCCAGAAGTGGGACCTGGCTATCAAAAGAAAGTCTTCCTCGGATGAGGGTCCTCAACCAAAGAGGAAGACTATGAGGACTAGGCTACCGTCTCGGCCAGCCAAGCCTCTTAGAAAGCTACTGCAATTGCCATTGCCCCCAGTGCCCCAGATCGTGGCACAAACCCCGACCACCTTTCAGTGGGTACCCCAGGCCGTGTCGACACAGTCCACGGCATTCACCCCAGCGTTCGAAGGGCAGTCTACTTCCTTCCGAGCAAAGCCTAGAGGAGCAGCCAGAGGCTCGTCTAGACGCCCCTCAAGGGGAAGGGGATTCAGGGGTGGTCGTGGTCAGGAAGGCAAGACCTCAGGACGGCAGTCCAAGTGAGGTGATACCGGTAGGAGGGAGACTTCTGAAATTTCGGGATCGGTGGACCTTCGATCCCTGGGCCCACAGCCTACTCAAGAATGGATTGGGCGGGAGCTGGTACAGCACTCCACCCCCGTACCTTCGGTTTTTCCAACACTCCACCCCCGTTATGGAGGAGTACGTTCAAGAACGGTTGGAGAAAAAGGGTGAAGCCCATCAATTTCTAAGGGAGGCTGTTTTGTGTTCCCAAGAAAGACTCGGAAAAGCTCAGAGTCATTCTGGACTTGTCGCCACTTAACAAGTTCATAGTGAATTGCAAATTCAAAATGCTAACACTGCAACACATAAGGACCTTACTGCCCAAGAGGGCATATTCCGTCTCTATAGACTTGTCAGATGCCTACTGGCACATTCCAATTAGCCATCGACTCTCCCCCTACCTAGGGTTCAGGCTACAGCGAAGACTATACGCCTTCGGAGCCATGCCATTCGGGCTAAACATAGCCCCAAGGATTTTTACGAAGCTTGCGAGCGTAGCTCTCAAACAATTTCGCCTAAAGGGAATTCAGGTAGTAGCCTACCTGGACGACTGGTTGGTGTGGGCAGCATCCGAGACAGAATGCTTGCAAGCTTCCAGTCAGTGATCCAGTTCCTAGAGTACCTAGGCTTCAAGATCAACAGAAAAAGTCTCGACTTTCTCCATCTCAAAAGTTCCAGTGGCTAAGATCCACTGGGACCTTTTGTCACACCGTTTCTCCACCCCAGCGAAGAAAAGGAAGGAGATAGCGGGTTCTGTCAAGAGACTTCAAGATTCCGAAAGGATATCAAGACACGAGCAGGAGAGAGTACTGCGCTCTCTCCAGTTTGCTTCGGTGACAGACCCAGTGCTAAGAGCACAGCTAAAGGATGCAATCGGAGTTTGGAGAAGTTATGCATCAAACGCGTGAAGAGATCTGAGAAGACCAGCCGCTTCGGCTAAGTACTCTTCTCAGGCCTTGGTCCCAAGCCAGACATCTAAAGAAGTCAGGTTCTTCTTCAGCCACCTCCCCCGTCGGTGACGATTCACTCAGACGCCTCAAAGGAGGGATGGGGAGGTCACTCTCATCGGAAAAAAGTCCAGGGGACTTGGTCCAGGCTATTCAAGACCTTTCTCATAAAACTTTCTAGAAGCTAGGGCAGTGCTCCTTACCTTAAAGAAAGTCTCCCCGCGTCATTCGTTCCACATAAAGTGGTAATAGACAGCGAGGTAGTTGTAAGATACTTGAATCGACAAGGATCGAGGTCACCACCTCTCAACCAGGTGATGTTGGCCGTCTTCCGATTGGCGGAAAAGAAGAAGTGGTACCTGTCGGCAGTTCACCTTCAAGGAGTCCGCAATGTGACAGCGGACGCTCTATCCAGGTTCACACCGATAGAGTCGGAATGGTCCTTAGACGCAGGATCATTCTCCTTCATTCTGAATCAGTCCCAGAACTGCAGATAGACCTCTTTGCGACGAAAGACAACAAGAAGTTGCCCCTGTACGTGCCCCGTACGAGGACCCCTTAGCGGAAGCAGTGGACGCGATGTCCCTCGACTGGAACAGATGGTCCAAGATTTATCTGTTCCCTCCTCACAACCTTCTGTTGAGGGTCCTCAACAAACTGAGATCCTTCAAAGGGTAGCGGCAATAGTGGCCCACAAGTGGCCGAACAGCGTGTGGTTCCTCCTGGCATTGGAACTGTAGCTGAAGTTTGTACCACTACCAGATCCAGTTCTGACCCAGCGAGTCCAGAAGTCAACTGTCTGCGCTTCATTACAGAAAACCCGGACCCTGCAGTTCATGATTTTCTCTCCCTAGCGGTGAAAAAGCGTTTCGGGATTTCGAAAGCCAGTATAGACTTCATTGAGGAATATAAATGCAAATCTACTAGAAGGCAATATGAGTCATCTTGGAGAAAATGGGTGGCCTTTGTCAAGGCGAAGATTCCGCAGGAGATCTTGACAGACTTCTGCTTATCTTTTTTCCCCACCTCCATGGTCAAGGGTTGGCAGCGAACACGATTTCAGCGTGTAAGTCTGCTTTGACAAGACCCATTCTATATGCCTTCCAGGTCGACCTAGGTAACGAGATCTTTAATAAAGTCCCGAAAGCCTGTGCTAGGCTCAGACCTTCAGCACCTCCAAAGCCCATTTCATGGTCTTTAGACAAGTTCTTCATTTCGCTTCTCTGTTGAGCAATGAAGAATGTGCGTTAAAGGATTTGACACAAAAAGTTATTTTCCTAATTTGCACTCGCGTCCGGGGCCAGGGTTAGTGAAATTGTAGCCTCTCGAGAGAGGCAGGTCGTGTTCAGTTCCTGGATGGGGAAGAACTGAACCTGTTTCCGGATCCTACGTTTCTCGCCAAGAATGAGTTACCCACCAACAGGTGGGGTCCCTGGAGAATCTGCCCTCTGAAAGAAGATGCATCTCTATGTCCAGTAGAATGCCTAAAGGTCTATCTTCATAGAACTTCAGACTTCAAGGGTGGTCAACTATTCAGGGGAGAAACATCAGGCTCAAATTTATCTCTGAATCAACTCAGAGCAAAAATCACATATTTTATTCGCAGAGCGGATCCTGACAATACACCCGCAGGTCACGATCCGAGGAAAGTTGCCTCATTCTTAAATTTCTTTAATTGCATGGATTTTGAACATCTCCGTTCATACACTGGCTGGAAGTCTTCCAGAGTGTTCTTTCGCCACTATGCGAAGCAAGTAGAGGAACTAAAAGAGATCTGTGGTAGCAGTGGGTCGCGGTGTTAACCCTACTGTTTAACTCTGCGAGGAACAGTGGTCTTAATTGGGACGATTAATTCCAGGGTGAGTATGTAGTTACATACTGTACTACAAACTAAGTGAGGGCACTGTGTTGCCCATCCAGACTGTTCCATTTCCGAAGGTGAACCTAGCATAAGTGCAGACATGTGTGCCGAGCGTTTCTAACGCTAATGTCATTGATTTGTAATACAGGCTTTTATGACTTTGATACCTCGGTATCTTAAAAGTGGCATCTAATGTTTTTCTTTCAGACAAACAAGCCCTGTTTACTATCATACTTATGCTTAAAGTTTTGGGTTATCCTCTTCTTATATATATATGTATAATTGTGGTTAACCTGTCTGTTTATTGTCTGTCAATAAGCTTGTTCTTGAGAACCTTGCGTCTCCTTCACCTGTGTCAATTTATTGGTATAATTGAGCATTCATTCTATGTACCTTATCTGGGATAATTCTAATAGAATTGTTCCTTTATGCAAGCTATGTTGCATTGGTTTTCCTCCTATGCGGATATAAAACCTTTGGCCAATACAAGTATTGTGCGGAAAACTGGTCGATATTTCATATTGACGCAGTGGTCCTTTACAAACTATGCTTTACTTAATATAGGGCGAGACCACTATATTAGCTTGCCTGGTATTCATACATAGATATATGTACTCTTCGAGACTTTCCAGAGTCTAGTAGGACTCTTCCCTGTAGGGGGCAGGAAGCTCTAACATAGTTTATAGTTAGTTGAAAAGATGTATAACGGTAACATCTTAGGTCTCTAGGTCTAGTCGACCGGGAATAAATATCTCCGGGGAGTACGGCACGTTCTGAGAATCCACAGATACAGTAATGCTCTGGTACACTTCCATCAGGACGACATGGCTTGAGCCCAAAAAACGGATTTTGAGCGAAGCGAAAAATCTATTTTTGGGTGAGATAGCCATGTCGTCCTGATGGACCCGCCCTTGCCTTTCTAAGAAAGGGCTGTAGGACCCCTCCCTACATACAGTATCTGTAGCACCTCGTGTACGCTACAAGGAATACAGATGGCGCCAGGATTGGCGCCAGGCACGCATACGAATCGGGGGATAGGGAAGCCTTGGGAGCGGCTCCCCTTTTTCTTTCCCGAATTCGTATCTCGTCAATCTCCCTCCTACGAGACGAATCTCTGTTCAGGTCGTAGATTGCCATGTGACGTGTCTAGAATACGTCCTCTGATATGTCGCGATATCCCTTTCACGAGGGATACTCGCTCCAGGAGTTAGAATTCTGGTACCTTAAGGTAAATTCTCTGGGAATATCGCCGTAGTTGTAATATACCCTAGGAAGCTACCCTATAGGAACTTCCATCAGGACGACATGGCTATCTCACCCAAAAATAGATTTTTCGCTTCGCTCAAAATCCGTTATATATATATATATATATATATATATAAAACATATATATATATATATATATATATATATATATATATATATACACAGACGCCCATATATTTATATATATAAATATATATATATATATATATATATATATATATATATATATATATATATATATATTTATTTATTTATTTATATATATACATATATATATATATATATATATATATATATGTATATATTTATATATATACATATATACTTTCCGGTTACGCCCAGTGGCATTGCCAGACTTATAACTTCGGTCTCTCCCCGTCCCTCGGGCGGGGGATGAATAGTCATACCTTGGTGAGAGCGGGTGCTTTTGCATACATGTGCATATCTAAGTATTTAGCCGTCATTTTTGACGGGTCGCGTACACTAGTCAAAGAAATAATTACTGTGTTAGAGCCACGAAGTGGCCTAGCCG
This sequence comes from Palaemon carinicauda, assembly GCF_036898095.1. NCBI lineage: Eukaryota > Metazoa > Arthropoda > Malacostraca > Decapoda > Palaemonidae > Palaemon > Palaemon carinicauda. The sequence continues at coordinate 44,934,993 of NC_090728.1, read as the reverse complement.
AAATAACGTGACTAGCTTAAGCTCTAAGATCTTTATGTTTCCAGAGATAGCATTATTGCCATTGTTTAGGTAAGGTCGACGTCAGAGAGCTTATTTAAGGTCATGACCTTCAGCCACTAAACGAGGCTGAGGGAAAGATGGCACGAACAATACACTAAAAGAGGAAGTGAATCATGAAAAGGTAGAAACTTCACGTTCGAATTCAATTAGAATATCTTGAAATCTAAGACCTCTATGGGCAATGTCGTTTCGAAAATGAGATCATGTGTGGAACTGAACCAATGGATTATGAGTTTTATATTTTAGATTTTTTTTTTTTGTGGAAAAATTGGATATTTAGATTTTTCAGTTGAAGATCTTAGTCGTGTAAACTGTTGAAAATACAAACAATGTATATTATGGTTATTGTATAGGATCTTCAGTTAATAGGTTGATAAGTAGAAAAGCGCCTAACCTTAATGTCAACTGTGAACAGGTATATTTATGATCCTCAGTTAAATTAATAAGTAGAAAAGCACCTAACCTTAATGTATACTTATGAAATCAATACACGTACGCACATGGACTTGATGTTGTTTGAATTGTCTGCTTATATTTAAATTATAATCTAGTTCGGTCATAATATTATTAGCTGTATTTTGTTTCCAACAGATGAAAAAATTATTTGCGAATAGCTGTCATTTAGGTTTAATTCAGGCTTACTGGGAAAAGTATTTTACAGGATTAAACAAGGTAGGAAAAATGTATTATAAAGATATTCGTATGTGAAAAAAGTGGCTAATGAATTTTTCATAAGTTACTGTCTGTGGCCGAAAAATACATCTGTATCAATATATTCCTGAAGAAAAATACACATATGCTCTTGAAATCCAACAGATTATTCTGTAGAAGGAAATGTAAAATATTGAAATTTTGAGGAATACATTAAGGATTGCGCAGTAATTTCCTCCCATTTTATGTTTAAAACCTTTGAACTCTTCGAAAATTACAAGAACATTTCACCTCGAATCTCTCTTAAGAAATCCCAGAGCGAATTGCTTTGAACCATAGAGTCTCAACTTCCTTTTACCTTATCTCCGTTACTATTTAGTCGTTCGCAACGAGTTATGTTTCTCCTTGATATTCTTCATGAAAGGGACAGTCAAAACTAGGTAGTTTTGAATTTCTTAACGTCCACGGTCTATTTTTGCCTCTCTTAACAATGGCAGACGCTGTTAGCCAATCTTGTCTATGGCACTTCCTCTTCGTCGAAAGATTAACAACTTCCATAGTTAACCTCGGTCTTGTCAACAATTGGGTGACTGGCGTTAAAGGTGAAGGATAAGTTAAGCTCGTTTTATAGATCTGTTTTCGCATTCTGAATTTTGAAATGAGCTCATAAATATTCAAATTGTTTATTGTCTATTAATGCCGAGCAGTTCAAAGTGGGATGTAAATTACATTTGGAATTTTATATAAACTCAGGAGGTTTATAAATCGCCAAATGATCTCATGATTTCTCAGTAATACATATGCCAGGATAAAAATTTTTTTCGTTCTTATGTTTATATTGCTCTAGATTTTTATTTATAAGTTTAAGGTATAACCGCACAACCTTGTTATGAATTTTCATTAAGTTTTTTTTTTCCGAGTTTTTATTCAACTTCATGAATTCTCAATAGGATACAACCATTATCCCTGTCAGGTGTTAAGAAAATCCGTCGTTATACGCTTTCAAAACGCTTTAAATCATTATAGGTTTTGTATTTTTTTTCATATTAATAAAGCTTTTGAACTTTTTCTAAGTAAAGCCTCTAGAGCTTCTCAAGATATCTTTCTAAACCTAAATATAGTTAGACGAGTAAAAAACTTATGAAAAACTGTGAAGCTATTTGAAATATTATTCATATATTTTGAAATTAGTCTTGAACTCTCCTATTAGGCAAGCATTTGAAATAAAGATGAAGATTTTTCATTTATCAAAACCTGTTATTGAATTCATTGTCTCGAATTATTTACTTGTCTTCAGTTTT
>NC_090728.1:44910481-44920481 GCF_036898095.1 Palaemon carinicauda | reverse complement strand
GAGATCCGACAGATTTCCTCAGTCTGAGAGTAAAATTTTTTATTGATCGATTCTTATAAAACGAAAGTCAGATAAGATGAAAATCAATAAACAAGCAAAGTAATGAAAATAATAAATGAAAGACAAATAAATTCACTGTGGGGAAAATGTCTCTTAGGGATAAAATTAATAAAACCAATTGTTACTGTTCTTAGTATATCTTGTTTTAATTGTTTATTATTTCTATTGTAGTTTATTCATTTCCTTGTTCCTTTTCTTCGCTGGGCTATTTTTCCCTGTTGGAGCCCTTTGGCTTATAGCATCTTGCTTTTCCAACTAGTGTTGTAGCTTAGCATGTAATAATAATAATAATAATAATAATAATAATAATAATAATAATAATAATAATAAATCATCATCATCATCATCATCTTCATAAAAGATAATAATAATAATAATAATAATAATAATAATAGTAATAATAATAATGGAAAACAGTACAGAGCACGGATCGCGTACGAGAGAGAAAGATACTATCGCCCTACACTCTTGTTTCTTATGTATTACATTATGCAAGTCATTTAAAGTAAGTGCCTTAGATAAGCGAGATTGGATGCGCTACTCTAAGACCATGGTAGATCGCTTCCATTCTTATACATGCCATTCCTCGCCCTGCAAAGTCAAAATTTTACAGACAATAATTCAAAACATATTCCAACAAGTTGACTTAAATCACTGATAATGTCATTCTCTTTGTATGTGGTCATGCTGATGTTGTTGTTGTTATTATTGGTATTTTACTATTTCCATTTTATAGTTTAGTCCTTCAATTTGTCTTTCCGTACTATAGTCCATTTCTTCTAGCGATGCATATTTGCACCGACTCGCAACGGTGCCCTTTTAGCTCGGAAAAGTTTCCGGATCGCTGATTGGTCGGACAAAATAATTCTAACCAATCAGCGATCAGGAAACTTTTCCGAGCTAAAAGGGCACCGCTGCGAGTCGGTGCAAATATGCATCGCTAAAAGAAATGGACTATAGGCTGTTTCTCATGCTACAGGAGACTTTTTTTTTTTTTTTTTTTTTTTTTTTTTTTTTTTTTTTGTATTCTGCTTTTCCAGGTATGTTTGCCGTTCAACGTATGCTAAATAAAATATATGATTAATTCAAGTAAGCTAACAGATATAAATGATCAAATTGGATCTATGAATTTGGACCACATACGCCAGCGCTGGAACCAAGAAGGCCATTCAGCTTCGATGTGTAACTTTAGGGGTAACCACAGTGGCGCTGAAGTAAAAGTTCAAAAGATTTTGCTCTGAAATATAGGACGCAAGAAGGTATGTAGTGTAGATTGTTAAAAAGTAGTTTCATGCATACAGTGTGCTCATTGAAGTATACTGACGATGCCACTCTCTTACTGCGACAATCATTGTTGACTAATGTGCTTTCAACCAAATTATGAATAAATAGTCAAGTTCCTCCAGGGAACCTGTTAGTTTTAATAGCCACGACTAATGGCAAGCCATTTGATGAAGTGCTAACTGCACGCCAAGTTTATTGCTATTCTTAATATTCTCCATTTACACATTAATGTTTATTGAGTTGATTTTAGTATTCTGGTGTTGTCACTAAAAGATTTTCGTTCAAATCGTCTGCTTCGCCTGAAGACTGATTTTATTTTTCCAATCTTCTTGGACAATGCTTTCCTCAGAAGAGCACTAGTGGAATAATTATAGAGTAAAATTTTCTTTATCTAAACAATCTAAGCCATAAACTAAAGGAGCACTCAGTAGAGAGCATGCCCTCGTCACGCCAAGCAATCTTATTTTCCTCTTAACTCCACCAAGATTTATCTTATTCAAAATTTAATGGATTTGGCCTTGGGTCATAACCCACATGTCCACCAAGTTCCGTTGAAACCGATTCAGTAGTTTTTACGTAAAGTTGTTCACAAATAACAAATAAACTAACAAAATATTTACCATTTACTCAACATTGCGATTATTCTCAAAGTATTGTTGCGTACTTATACTTTGATGTCCATCCATCAACCAAGGCGCTTCCCACCGCCCACCCTAAAAAAGGGTGGGCGGTGGGTTGCTGACATAAGAAAATGAAATACAACAAAGGGACTTTTCTTCTGGTAGCTCATCCTTGGGTCATACCCAACATGACTACCAAGTTTGGTCAAAATCGGTACAGCAGTTTTTGTGTAAAATGGCTAGCAAACAAATAAGTAAATAAATGACAATAGGGTTTGAATACATACCATTCACAAATTCTCCTATTTTGGCGAAGGCAACAACTGACTGAAGGGTAAAAGTGTGATCACATTAAGAAAAAGGACTCAAGGTTTTTCTTGGCTAAAGACCCAGATTTTCATATTGCTCCCTTGTGGCTATCGTGTTACGTGGCAAAGTGAAAGTAAAATTTTTGCTACGTAAGTTAGTTTTCATGATGCGTACGGTAGATGAACTTTAGGAGCTGAATAAAAGGTTAGCAGTCCTGGGGTTGGGCGTGTCTGATAATCCGAGTGAATCATTACATTTTGGTGCACTCGCGGGCACGCCGTACGTACGCTTTAACAAGTATTTATAGCTTGTTGTTGTGTCTGATAAACACGAGTGAAATTTTTTTTTGCACTCTGGGACACACCATACGTGCACTCTGGGACACATCATACGTACTCTTAGTAAATCTGTATAATGTAACTTATTGATATAGATTTTATGCAACACTCCTAATGGACGAAATTAGGTAATGCTTGGTCAACAGCATCTTATTTTTTTTTTTTTTTTTTTTTTTTTTTGCCAATGCGGTCATGCATCGTCTAACTTTTCCATGCGAAGAAAACCGAAGAGGCCGTGAAAAATCAGAAGAACCCTGGAGTCCTTTGTGATTCGTTTACGTTTAATTATGGACCGGCTATCGAGTTCTATTGTAGATGATTTATATTCAAACCTTTATGGTCACTTTCATCTTTGAAATAGACATATGTATATTCACATATATACATACATAAACTAATACGATGCATACGCGCGTGTATATATATATATATATATATATATATATATATATATATATATATATATATACATACATATATATATACATATATATATACATATATAAATACATATAAACACACACATATATATATATATATATATATATATATACATACATTTATACATTTTATATATATATATATATATATATATATATATATACATATATATATATATATATAAACACACACATATATATGTATATATATATATATATATATATATATATATAAATATATACATATAAACACATATAAACACATATATATATACACACATTCATATGATATCTATACACATTCACATATTACAAAAACATTCATGCATATACACAAACACATACAACATCTATACACAACCAAACATTAAAAAAAACTATATAACAACAATCCAATTAGCCACCTTCTTGATTTAACAGATGCGTTCAACTGATAGCCTCCAGTTGGCTGTTATTACGTATTCATAGTCCAATTATAGATAAGAGCTTTTCATTTTTCATCTCAAAAGGAAAAGTAATTCACGATCGTCTTTCCCTTCATCGAAATGGGTTGGTTCTCGTTATCATCAAAGCAGTATAGCGTGTATCATATCAATAGGAGAAACTAGTAATTAATAAAGTTTTTTTTATTATTATTATATAAAGCTGTGGGATGTACTAAAAACAAAACTTTCGTTCAATACAAATATGGATATAATCATTCATGGAGGTAAGAATGAAGAATGGTCAAGGTGGTTCAATGGAAGCCTAGTATATTCCCCAATGTTTTGTAAAAAAAAAAAATGTCTTGGGTGACTCTCACAAGGAAATTCGTAACAAAAACTAATGGCGATTCAGCAATATAACTAAAGTTTACTTTGTTTAATATCAAACAAATAGTTTTGACTTTTTTTTTAGATTTTTTATATCAGTATTAGCTAGAAACAAACTTCCAAGTGTAGAGGGAAAAAGATGATAAACAAGGCAGTAAACGCATTAACCCAATAGTATATCTATGTTTTTGTGAAATTGATGATTATACCACTAGATCTAAAGTTAAAAAGTATATACATTTTCGCGCAAATGTATTGAATCTGTTTAGAGTGATTTTTATAACTATTGCTTGCAGATTTCAAGTAATGCAAACGAAATCGTGGCTCAAGTGTCGCTGGAAAAGTTCATATTGTGAAAGGAAATAAAAGTTTTAGTTTTTGCTAACTAACATCATAACCAAATAAAGGTTTTATTATGCATGCTATTAAGGTTTAGAACCTGAATTCTTAGAACAATAGTGAGAGGGAGTGAGAGATGGGGAGAGGGGAGAGAGAGGGAGAGAGAGCTTAGCAAATGGGGTATGGAATGTTTACCCTGTAAGAATACAACTTTTGACTAATATAACTAATATTGCAGAAATCATCATGGGATATTATTCTTACAATGCGAATATTTTTTTTCGCATTGCTTCAATTTATTCTTATCTAACATAATTCGAATTAAACACTGCTGTTTTGGGTCCCTGTAAAAATAATTGGTTTTGAGCATTTTTTTTTTTTGGAAAGTAAAGGGCTGAATTATTTTACTTTGACATGTCTTTACTTTTGTAAGAAAATTACAACTTTTGCCACTATAAATACTATATAGAATATAGGGAAAATAATGAAAGCATAATTCGAATTAAACACAGTTGTTTTGAGGCCTTATAAAAAAGGGTTTTTGCACAAACTATGTTTTGGCGACGAATTCAGGAACAAAGACAAAGATGGATCTTTCCACCCTCTGGAATGTGACGTAAGATAAGGTAGACCATGTAATCCGCTTACTTTCTTGGTTGAAGCTAAGGCAAGAAGGAAGACTGTCTTTAAGGTAAGGTACCTGTCTAAGGCTCTATGCATGGGTTCGTAAGGTTTTTTTTTAAGGCAAAATAAAGGGCTGTATTATTATTATTATTATTATTATTATTATTATTATTATTATTAGATAAGCTACAACTATAGTTGGAAAAGCAAGATGCTATAAGGCCAAGGTCTCCAACAGGGAAAAATAGCCCAGTGAGGAAAGGAAATTAGGAAATAAATAAACGATATAAGTAGTAATGAAAAATTAAGATGAAATATTTTCCAGACATTAACAACATTAAAACAGATATTTGATATATAAACTATAAAAGGAGTTATGTAAGCCTGTTCAAAAATAAAAACATTTGCTGCGAGTTTGAACTTACGAAGTTCTACCGATTCACTTTTCTATGACATGTCTGCATATGCCTAAGAAAATAACTATAGTCAATTCTTTTTAGTGAGGCAGATTTGCACCGACTCGCAGGGGTACCCTTTTGCACCGACTCGCAGGGATACCCTTTTAGCTCAGAAAAGTTTCATGATCGCTGATTGGTTAGAATTATCTTGTTCAACCAATCAGCGATCAGAAAAATTTTCCGAGCTAAAAGGGCACCTCTGCGAGTCTGTGCAAATGCGCCTCATTAAAATTTTAATATAATTCTGGTACTAGAAATACAAAATTTATATAGGAAAAAAAGATCGAGTTCTAGGTCGAAGATTCAAGCTGTGAGCGAATACGGGCAATGTCGATGTAAACCGTGACAAAGCGTTTCTATCCAGTACCCATATGTTTAAAGAGTTGCAGAACATGGTTGGTTCTTTGTCCAACAAGTAAGGTTCATGACCGGAGCAGACCAGCCTGGGCTTAGTAACAAAGATTCGATTACGAAATCTCACAGTATTAATCATTTACTCTTATTATTTTAGGTGAAGCCCTAAGTTATTTTAGGTAATGGGGGTCCTTTATATTATTATTATTATTACTAATAATAATGATAATGATAATGATAATAATAATGATAATAATAAATGATAAGAAGACTGATAATAATGTTAATTAATTAATAATAGTATTAATTGATTAATGATAATAGTAATACTACTAATAATAATAATGATAATAATAATAGTAATAAATAAATAATAATAAATAATAATAAATAATAATAATAATTTTATTATTATTATTATTGTTATTATCATTATTATTATCATTATCATTATTAATAGTATTAGTATTATTACTATTATTATTAATTAATTAATATTATCAGTCTTATTATTATTATTATTATTATTATCATTATTATTATTATTATCATTATTATCATCACCATCATCATTATTATTATCATTGTCATTATTATTATTATCATTATTATTATTATTATTGTAAGCTAAGCTACAGCCCTAGTTGGAAAATCAGGATGCTATAAGCCCGAGGGCTCCAACAGGGAAAAGTAGCCAGGTGAGGAAAGGAAACAAGGAAATAAACTACAAGAAAAGTAATGGACAATTAAAATAAAATATTTCAAGAACGGTAAGAACATTAAATGAGATCTTTCATACATAAACTATAAAAAGTTAAAAAAACAAAACAAGGGGAATATGTTCAATGTTAGTGACAAATTGTGTTTAACATACTATATGATTTGTTTAGGGCCTAATAATAATAATAATAATAATAATAATGATAATAATAATAATAATAACAATAATAGATATCAGAAGCCATTTGCCCCTGATACAACATTTATCTTATCAAAGTCATTGTTAAATTGAAATACAACTAAGAAGTGCATTTATAGTGGAATAATTATTAATCTCTGACTTCAAATAATTTTTTAATAACCCAAAAACTTCGGTAAAAAAAAAAAAAAAAGTTCTTTTAAAACACAATGTACAAAGCTTATAATCTGATCTTTAGATGCTTTCTATATCATTAGTATTACAAGCCAAGCTACAACCCCAGTTGAAAAGACAAGATGCTATAAGCCCAAGGGCTCCAACAGGGAAAAATAGCCCAGTGAAAAAGGAAACAAGGAAATAAATAAACAATATAAGTAATGAAAAATTAAAATAAAACTTTAAAAAACATTAACAATGTAATAAGAAATGATATTCATGCATCTCCACAATACCCATTATATTGTATAATTTCATCAAGACTTATTGTATGCTGTGTATACAAACAGAACACAAACATGATCTAAACTAAAATAATATCTTGCGTAGTTTGTCACTTTCTATACACATGAGAGTAAGGGAACACCATTTATCCTGAGTCATTGTTGTTCCAAGTTAATTTTTTTATCCTCATCAGTTGAGAAAAAGATATTTCCCCTGAACAATTTGCAATCATCAAACTAAGAAACTTTCTCAAAATGGCTTCTAGTGTACATAGTGTATTGCTAATTGGACATGATCGTTAAATATCACTCTATACAGATCCTGGCGTGTTAGACTATCATGTTCCTGTGAGTCATGGTTTTGACTGTCTAACATATTGAGGAAAATGCTTAGGTTTTCCAACATGGTTCATGTCAACATCTTCAGGATATGTTTGGCATAGAGCACTAACTCCTTCGCGAATCTTTCTATAACATAAAAGTTTCTTAAAGAATTAAAACGTTTTTGCAGCATCATTTTATACAGATGCCTTCTATGTCAGATTTGACCAATGCATCCATATATAAATGCTTTGGTTTTAAGCTTATCTCATTGTTCTCTAAAGCATAAACTAAATCTTCGATATGCCTTCTTATAGAACTGATTTTCTTGTAATCAACATTTGTCAAGTTTTCTTTGCCTGTACTTCAAAATAATCGAAAAGATCCCTGGTATACATTTAATAAACCAAAAAGGAAGCATACGATTTCCTACATAGGCCTATATCTTAATTAAATTTTGGGTCTTTTAGTGCTTGACTAGACTTGTAAAATTCATCCAACTCTACAAATATAACATCACCATGAATTCAAACACTTCTATTTTACTCAAAATGTTTGTGGCTTGATTTTTTGTTTTGCCTTTCTCTGTAGTATCAATATGCATCTGATGCAATGCAGGAATTATTCCATCATAACTATCAAGTATGGCACTGGTGGCCATTAAATGGGCTTTTCAATTAGTCTTTAACAAAAACTTTGGAACTTTTGAATCATCCTTGAAGAATGGCAGCAGTATTGCCCAACTATGAGATGATGAAAAGAAATTGTATTTCTTGAACAATTCCAGAAGTTTTTTTTACTGTATCACCTAAGCAACAGTACGTTTGGATGGCATTATTTCTTCTCTTTCATATGGTACAAGTTAGTAAAATCCTAGAAATTGGAGATGTTTGAAAGTCTCATTGAGTGTGCTTATGATTTTTAACCTTGTGGCGGGTTAAGCCTGATATTGGTATTTAACATTGCAGTTGTGGTAGCCAATTGTAAACGTCCCTGCCTGACTATCATCGGACTGGGGTTCGAATCACACTCAAGTTCAATAGTTTCTTATAGTGTGTGCAACCTTACTATCCTAGTGAGATAAGGATGCTGTGTTTGGGGAACCTATAGGTCTAATTGCCGAGTTATCAGCAGCCATTGCCTGGCCCTCCCTGATACTAGATAGAGCACTGATCATATGTATATTTGGTAAGTCTCTGGGGCATTGTCCTGTAGTTATGGCATTGTCACTGTCCCTTGCATCTGCCATTCATGGTTGGATTTTAAACCAACCACTCGTCTTGTGGCCGTTGTTGGCCATCAGCTGATAGATAGGTAAAGCACAGATGCCATACGGTAGCGTAAATATTTTAAGATTTTTTTTTATCTGGTGCTTCATAATAATTAAATTAAGTTTTAAATGTAAAACAATAATTATAAATCAACATAAAAGAAAAAATCTACCGATATACATTCTGAAAACAATATTTTGCCAATAATTTTGCTGCTGGTGAACGAACCGGTTGGCAGCCATGCACGAGTCTTTTGTTTAATGTTTCAATCTTTGTTTACATTGCGCCACGCGTGTCAAGTTTAAACTTCTACCCAAGTTCCTCTGTGATTTTTTAAGTATATCGATTATTTTAGGAATTGTTAATACTCTAGACGATGTCGAATAGTGATAGTGAGTGTGCTGATGACCCTCAACCCACCACATCAAGTGGTGGTAACTTAAATATTGGGTTTTTCTATCGTAAAACAGCCTGTGTTGCAAGTGCTAGGAGACGACGCACGGTGTGCCGGTTTACGCATTCTTCAGGTTCCAATTCCGAGTCCGATATGGATGATAGTGACACGGATCCAGATTACATTTCTCGTGAAAGTGCTCAGGCAAGTGATAATACGTCAGCAAATGTCGTGAACCGAAGCACCAGAATTGACAGCTCTATGAGAGTAGGTAGTAGGTTGGCCAAGGCAGAAGCCACCCGTTGACATTCTTCCGCTAAAAAAGTTAATGGTTCCTTTGAGAGCCACATAATATTACATTAGATCCTTACCTGATTACGACTATTTTTCCCTTTGCCTACAAATGCAACGAATGGCTTTGACTGTGTCTGATATATTGATGGAAATGCTTTAGTTTTCCATCACGATTCATGTCCACACCTGGATATGTTTGCCGTCTAGTACTACTACGCGAATCTCTTCTATAGCGTCTAATTTTTTTTAAAGTGAAAAATTCTAGCCTATTCTTTACATATTCTCCCCTTTCTTCATACACCTGACAACATTAAGATAACCGAAAAATACTTCTACACTCAGGGGTTAACTAATGAACTGTATTTGTCGAGTGGCTACCTTAGCTATGGAGGGCATAGTGTTTACGATAATGAGATCCAAAGTGACTCCAGAAATTGATTGGAAAAATTGTAGATCAGTTAAGCTTAATGTTGATAGCTGGGCTAAGAATATAGCAAAGTAAAATAGAAATTCAGGATTGTGTAAATTACGCATACAATATTGAAATGCAGGGCTTAAACTTAGGCCCAAGTGTAAAGATAGCTGATTTGAGAAGGTTGATTATATAAAGAAGTGGAAAATGTTTCCAATCTTAATAAACGAAATGCATATGTTTGTGGCTATTAGTGAGGAGTCTTAAGTAAGCGTATACAAAGAAGAAGCCAACGCTTATTGAAGACAAGT
>NC_090728.1:44885481-44900481 GCF_036898095.1 Palaemon carinicauda | reverse complement strand
GTCTCAAAGACTTTTTAGTCCATCCTCGGAGACTCCATTTGCTGAGAGAGAGAGAGAGAGAGAGAGAGAGAGAGAGAGAGAGAGAGAGAGAGAGAGATTTTAAGCATGGCTCTAGGGAGTCACCGAAGAGGTGAAGGTTGTATCGTAATAAGCTTTTAATTGAAGGTTGGCTGTTGGTCCTGTGGACTAGATTCTCTTCGGGGATTCGAAGCTGGGCCCTGGGTCCACCCCACCTCCTTGGGTCCACCCTTGACATTCCCCGTGTGCTTATCGCTCCCCCTAATAAGGTAAGACTTTATAGCAGCTATTGCTGTACAGCTCAGTCTGTTGAGTATGGTAACACCAAGAGATATGATCGCCCCATGCACTAGCCTGTTTTGTTAAGGTTTTCTATTTTTATCCTTCATTTTAACCAAGTGGGTGGGCTATTTTGTCATAGGGTTGAGGCCTTTTCATGACTTTTTTTTACTCTTTTTTTTTTATCTCGTTAAGAATATTCTGATATATCAAAAGAAAGAATTCTAGGTCGCAATATATATATTTTACTATCCTTTATATTTTACAAGTGTACCCAAGGCGTTAATAACGACGTCTAAATGTTTAGATAGATATGCACACGCGCGCGCGCATACAGATTCAACCTTCCCATCCCAATCCCCCTTTCTTAATTACAACCTACTGGTTCGGCAATTTATGGAAGAGTATGGTTTCTTAGTCGAGTACCTCTCAAGGTATCCCTTCTCTCCAGGGTATGACTACTCCCTCTCCCTTTGATCGTAATACGATTATATATTATATATATATATATACATATACATATATATACATATATATATATATACATATACATATATATATATTATATATATACATATACATATATATATATTATATATATACATATACATATATATATTATATATATATACATATACATATATATTATATATATATACATATACATATATATATTATATATATATACATATACATATACATATTATATATATACATATACATATATATATTATATATATACATATACATATATATATTATATATATACATATACATATATATATTATATATATACATATACATATATATATTATATATATACATATACATATATATATTATATATATACATATACATATATATATATTATATATACATATACATATATATATTATATATATACATATACGTATATATATATATATATATATATATATATATATATATATATATATATATATATACATACAGCCACACTTTTATAGAGGCTTTATTATTGTCTTTTTATTTTTCTTTTGAATCTAATTAATTCACGACTATCTTACAAGTTTTGACTTTACTCTAATAGCAAAGGCGTTAAATAAGTCATGCCCTCCCTCTTACCAAAGCAGAAAGTACTTAGTACTTGGGAGTCAACTTACGAGACAGACAGACAGACACGCATGTCGTAAAGAAGCTATAACACTATTAGATAAATTTGCGTTAATAGTTTATAAGTTTTGTACTCGTTGTCTTCTTTTAACTATCAAAAACTAGTAAAAAGGTGTTAGTTACGTTCCCTTTATTTCATTGTATCCTTTGGAAACTCAGGGTTTTTTTTTTTTTCTTTTTTTTTTTTTTGCCAGCGCGTATCTGCTGCGCAGGGGTTAAGTTTGGTTGAACTAAGTAAACTATGTTGAAACACTTCCTTCTTGGCTGATAGCCTGGATGTGAGGGGTACATGTCTAGACATAAGCCACCTTGTCTCTGTTGGTAACGGTAGTGTGTAGTGATGACTGCATTAAGTAAAACAACTCTCATAAAGTACTCAAGTCGTGCTTAGTGAACCGAACTTGATATTTTGTTTTATCCGATTTGTTCTCGTTTTCCTTACAGGAGTCCATAATGAAAAAAAAAAACTAATTCTAGTCATTGCGACAAATACATGCAGTAGCAGCTGCAATTGGTGACAAATAAGTATTGTTATTAACGATATTTTGATATGAAAGTAGTATTCATCGCTATGTCGTAAGGTCAGAGAGAGAGAGAGAGAGAGAGAGAGAGAGAGAGAGAGAGAGAGAGAGAGAGAGAGAGAGAGAGAGAATCTTAGTTATTCTGTTTCTTATGGTTAGGAGTTATTATGCAAATCAATATAAGTTCAAACTTTGATAAAAAGCTACCATCTGAGAAGCAAAGTAGAAAAAGCTTACAAAAGAACTATTTTTAAGTTTTAAAAGGATATAATGGAATTAATGGATTGCAGTTGAAAGTCTTCGCGTATTCGACAGTTTGAGAAAGAAAAGTCGTTAAGACAGTAAGCTAGCATGCATTAAGTAATTACTTAAGTAAAGCAACTTTCGTGTATTTCAAATTTGTAAATTTATTTTACCCCATGTAAATTTATATATACATACATATATATATATATATATATATATATATATATATATATATATGTATATATATATAAGCCATATATTATCTCTTAATATCTGAATGCTCTCTACCTCGGGATAAAAAAAAAAAAACCTGAGCTTCCATTGTCTTACAACTCAGCCGCAAAATCAATCTGAGAGAATCCAGATATTAGGTGGAGTATATTAATAATATGGCTTAAATGAATAGGTGTCAAGTTATTTCGCACCATTTCAATTTCGCCCCACTAGGGGGAACTAACTTTTTCCAAAATCAAACTGGGGCGAACTAACTTACGCTTTTTTTTCAATATGGGGCGAATGAACTTAACATTTCATGGTAATATGGGGCGATCTAACTATTCAAATTTTTTGAACACTTGCTTACAACCTGCTCCTGTGTGGCCGTGATGTTTACTTTTTAACACTGATTGTAGATAGCCCATCATAGAAATTACCTTAGATATCATATGGTGACATTTTTAACTTAGAAAAAGGGCTACTTGAAACAATAAAGGATTTGAGTAAATTTATTTCGACAAATTAAAATAGCAAAATAGGCCTATAATAAAAAAAAATCACATCACATCTCCATAGGAGTGTAGAGCCCCATCACCCTACGGAGGAGAGAGAGTCCCTGGGTCAAAGTATAGTCCTGGTGACGTACGTATTCATCCCAGGCCGCGAACAGCTTACGATGGACATTCCTGAAATTTGAAGAAAAAAAGTAATTATTTCTGATTTTTCATTTATGCTTGTTGCAACGAATAAGAAAAAAATCTATGAATATATTTGAATTTGAAAAATAACTTATAAAAAATAACTTACTTATACTGGTTGCGTTGGCATCGCATAATCCTCCCCTCTCGCAATAGGGAGAGACTGGAGTCGACATTTTTTGCTTCATCCCCAAGAACCTCAAACAATCTATAGAGATGCAACCCACTTTGGTTTGCCCGTCTGTTCAAGCGACCATGCCATCCTTCCACTGTATTATTCGTCCTAACTGGACGGTAAAACACTGACCTGTAATTGATTATGAAAGAAAAAAAAACATTGAAATAACTAAGAGAGAAAACAGGTCGGTAGACATTTGGGTGTTTCGCTTGAATTAAAGTAAATATCTCTATAACACAATCATGATTTAAAAAATCATAAATTTGAACCTTATATCTAGAATCACTATCTCAGCAAACATTCCTCAGAAATAAAACTAATTCAATGAAAATATATTTACCAAGTCTCGGGGGGCCAAACAGAGCTCTCTATCCAGTTTTTCTTTACATATGAAGCCAATTCCTTCATGGGTGCTGTTGTTGTCGAATTTTCTAGCAGGTGCTCGAAAATTGGTCTGTTAAGGAAAACAAGAAATTAGTTAGATAATTGCATAAATGCATAGTAGATATATTATAAATGGATGAATTTATGAATAAATATGCAATGTAATATGACTTACACAATGTGTTCAGCCGGTAACAGTGGCAGTGCCATAAGTTTTTGGACGAAACTTCGAGTGGCCCTATCATCCTTATATAGCTTTTGCATTCCTACTGCCTGTGCCTTTCTCCATATAGCTTGGGTGTAATGGAAACAGCAGCCTTTCATGGTAATGTCAGGCAGCTCTAGTGGGAAATAATAATAATGATATATTAGTACAATATAATATCATTTATAGTAATATAATAGTGCAGCATAAAACGATTTGCCACATGCAATGAAACTTTAATTACCTTTGCGGAAAGCAGACCAGACAGTCTTTTCAAAATCAGCCATGACCTCTTCAACTTTGAGTTCTTGGACTTCTTCACGTATAGATTGAATAAGAGCCCTGTAGTCTACTGTCCTGCTGCCTGACATCACACAAAATAAAAGAGGCACTTGCTTAACACACTCCCCCGAGCGGACATATGCATGAATTGAGTAGAGTTGTTTAAAAGGTTCACGAACCAGCTAAAAAAAAAAGAAAAATTACAAGATTAACATTGGCTTAAATTTTTGTATTTTTATATATATTTTTATCCATTTTAGCAAACTCAAAATTTTTTTCGCAACTTACCTTATACGTACCGTCGACATACCATACACGAGCATTTTGCAGCAAGTGTAGCTGGTTGTCGCTATACAACATGATGTGCCGCCTGCCATTAATCCAAAAATCAGTAGAATGAAGGATAGCTGGCATGTGTTCATCTTGGATAACCAAATCATCCAACGAGCGAGGATGTTTGGGGCGGCTCTTTGCTCGATGCCTATTTAATGTCCTGGCCAAATACTGAGGGTTAGTCATCCCAGGACCACTGTACCCTATGTCTGAGAAGACAATAATAATATTTAGTAAATATTTTTCTTAATACATAATTATATATGAATATATATGAATATTTGATAAAAATACTTATTTACTAACCTCTTTGGACCTGCTCAGCTATGGAAAGGCCAGACTTGGTGTAATCTTCCTTGGCAAGTTTCAAGCCTTTTTCTAAGGCCTCCAAATTCTGCATTGCACCTGGTTTTCCAGCATGAGTATGGTCGGGACCTTTACGTTGAAGACTGCCATCAGTGTTTTCTGCAACCTGGGCATTGCATATTACTGTTTTACTCCGTAAGCTACACTGCCACCAAACCTTCCCCTTCTGTGTGGTCCTCTTTTTGTTATAGGTGTAGCTGAAAGGTAAAGCCATTCCTAAGAAAAAGATAATTCATAAGATGCTAATTCATAATTCGACATGAATTGCAAAATGAAAGTAGGGCGACCTAACTTCAGTTATTTTTCAAAATGGGGTGAGCTGACTTGTCCGATTTTTCCCCGATTTTCCGGAATGGGGCGAACTAACTTACAAAATGGGGGGAACTGACTTGAAATAATCTAGGGAAAAGTGGGGCGAAATAGCATTGGGGCGAAATAACCCGTAAGCAAATGAATATGTAAAACGTCTAAATGTGCAAAATTATTGTGTATATATATATATATATATATATATATATATATATATATATATATATATATATATATATATAAATATATATATAAATATATATATATATATATATATATATATATATATATATATAAATATATATATAAATATATATATATATATATATATATATATATATATATATATATATATATATATATATATATATGTATATACTGTATATAAATATATAGTTTAGAGATTTTTTCATATACATGAAAAATTTTAACTGCCTATGTAAAAAAACGCATACCAATACATTCACACACTGGTAACAAGTAGATTATGAGATAAAATGAATATTAAAGTTTGAGAGGGAATAGAGGGAACTCCGAATAAGGCGACCCCAGATAACCCCAAACACATAATTGCATAAATGAATTTTTCATCTTTGCTTTGAGGACAGACTTTCACAACTAGGTTCTAAAATGTTTCAATATTTATCATAGTTTTCGCATTCCTTTAGAGGATGGACAAGTGGACATCCTGGTACTCGAGTGTCAGTCACTTTCATCTTTTTACATAAACTGGCCAATAAAGGCGGGTTTACACGGTCCGTCAAACGCTGATCGACAGACAAGTGTTTGAAGTGAAGTTCGAACGTGTGAACGGGGTATTTGGTGGTCGAACACGTTTGTCGAAGGGTTCGAAAAAAGTCTGTTCTCGCCTGACTTTGTAAGCAGGGCTTCATTGTCCACAACTCTTATATCTTTGTGGCCTACTCCACCTCTAGGAACCGTTTGACAAACAGGTTCGACAACCAGGTTCGACGAACCGTTCGACGGTTTAAACCCCGCTTAAATATAAAAAAAATCTGCATTTTATTGTTGGGTTTAGTCAGACCAGCATCAAATCGAGGTGTGAAAAGGGAAATACCTGTGTGTTATTGGCACTGCAATGGACTACAGTACATAAAAGGTATAGAAAGTAATAATTGTAGAAGATATGATCAGTTGTAGCCTATATGGTATGCAGAAAACTTTAATGATTCAACTAGAAAGGAAGTAACTGAAATACATTTGTGAACTAATGGTAAAGATTTTATGTAATTATTATTATTATTATTATTATTATTATTATTATTATTATTATTATTAGCAAAGCTACAACCCTAGTTGGAAAAGCAGGATGCTTTAAGCTCAAGAGCTCAAACAGTGAAAACTAGCCCAGTGAGGAAAGTAAATAAGGAAATGAATAAACAATGAGAAATAATGAACAATTAGAATAAAATATTTTAAAAACAGAAACAACGTCAAAATATATTTTATTTATAAACTACAAAAAGACTTATGTCAGCCCGTTCAACATTAAAAAATTTGCTGCAAGTTAGAACTTTTGAAGTTCTACTGATTCAACTACCCGATTAGGAAGATTATTCCACTACTTGGTCGCAGCTAGAATAAAACTTTCAGAATATTGAAGATACTGGTTATTGGTGGATATTATCCTTTTAATAGTTATGTAATTGCTGTCACAATTCTTGTATTTATTAACTATGATTGATTGATTGAAAAAACCACAGTATTTGATATATATATATATATATATATATATATATATATATATATATATGTATATTATATATATATATATATATATATATATATATATATATATATATATATAGCTACGATAACATCGCATGACGACTAATATAAGGCAGATTGATGACACTGAATATTGGTTGTCAATCTGGGCAATGTCTCTTGCAGGAAACCCAGTATTTTTTAATTGACTAAAATGGGGATCTATTTGAATTGGGCTATTCCTGTATAACTTTCCTGCTAACTACCTTCGCATATAGTAATATTAATTTCAAATGATTTTTTCCGTTAACTTTCAGATCTAGAAATCTGTTGAAAGTCCTACTTCAGAAGTATTTTCCTTCATCATACTGCTATTTGTGGGTACTGTTTTTTTCAGATTTGACTTTAAAAGCTATTAAACAGTACCCAACTAAGGCTAAAAGCTATTAAACAGTACCCAACTAATGCTGAAAGCTATTAAACTGTACCCAACTAAGGCTGAAAGCTATTAAACAGTACCCAACTAAGGCTGAAAGCTATTAAACAGTACCCAACTAAGACTAAAAGCTATTAAACTACCAAACTAAGACTAAAAGCTATTAAACTACCAAACTAAGACTAAAAGCTATTCAACAGTACCCAACTAAGGCTAAAAGCTATTCAACAGTACCCAACTAAGGCTAAAAGCTATTCAACAGTACCCAACTAAGGCTAAAAGCTATTAAACAGTACCAAACTAAGGCTAAAAGCTATTAAACAGTACCAAACTAAGGCTGAAAGCTATTAAACAGTACCAAACTAAGGCTGAAAGCTATTAAACAGTACCAAACTAAGACTAAAAACTTTTAAACAGTACCCCACTAAGGCAGTATGTGTTAAGAATTAAATACAGCGCTGTTTGTATTGTGCAAGCCATGTTTGTCGGAGCATATGGTAGTTATAATAGGAAATCTGGAATAATTCCATCAAAGTTCTGTCTATCATTCAGAAGTCACAGGGGAAATTGAAGTAAATGCTAGCAGACACCAGAGTGTGTATAAGCCTTTGTGCTGGAAAAGGTCCAGCTGTCGACAGATTGGGAATAGTACGAAGTTTTGATTAAAATCTAGTGTTAAACAGCCTTTGCACTTATTTCTAGAATATTTTAAAGAATTTTTCATGGATGTTATGGGAAATTCTGATTTAGATAAATATCCATTAAAAAAAAAGAAAAAGAAAAAAAAAAGAGGCCGAAAAGTCAAATATTTAAGAAGTCACATCCGATGAATGAAGAAATAAATCAATTACACTTTATAGAACCCGTCATATAAATCAAAGGTGAACCTAGAAAAAAATATGTACGAAAAATCCTCCTGTAACAGCTTCATTTAGAATAAAAACATATCTTAAATGTCTTTCTACAGATGAAAAAACTAGTATAGATCCTCATTTCCTGCTAAGAATGTGTTTTTTCCTTCGCTAAATACTACAGTGACGCAAGAACCCGGCACAGTTTCATAGAATCTGTCTTGTCTGCAAGGCGGACGTGCTGCCTTTTGGCACCATCGCACTCGGAAGATTGAGAAATAGTTTGATTTAGCATACCTAGAGACCTTTGTTCTATATATTTAGAAGACTATTCATAATATTGAACAGGAACGGGAAGTATTCGTTTAAGGCGTAGCACGGGTTAAGCCTTGTGCAATATTATATTTCACAATCGATTCCTAGTTAGAATGGCAGGGACTTCCAAAGCAATTTCAGGATTGTTCATACTGTATTTGGTAGCCTTTTGATAATGGAATTTAATAGGTTATGTAATTTCTTTATTGTATATAATTATCGAAATTTTAAAAGGAAATTTCAAACAATACTACAGAGTAACGACTGATAGAGGGTTGGGAAACTGTCCTTTTCATAAATTTTAAAACCTAAAAGGTAACGAGAGCAGTGTCAGTTCAACCCTATGAACTCCTTCACCATAACTATGTATCATCTCTCCCAGCTAAAGACAATATTTAAAGGATTTAAAAACAGTTATAAAGATATCATCAATACACTGTATGCTATTCGAAACGAATGTATTGAAGTATATATTAGGTGTAAAAAATCATATTTATCCTGGTAAATATTTCGACAGGGCACGCAGTTTCATATAAGTGTTTAGTCATTCAGCTATATAGTATTACTTCAATATCAGTAGCAATAATGTTAAAAAGCTCTAGCCTGGCGAGAATGAATTATATAGCTATGAGAAGCTTTGATATTTGCCATTTACCTTTTTAGAATGCAAACAATTATAAGGCAAGAGTTACTGCATAAACTTTCTTCCGACTTCGTCAAGTACAATTAACATGTGGATTCATTATGTTGCCATGTAGAAGAATTATCTTCAACCATGTAGTTAAAATTATTTAATCAAAAGCATTAAATAAAATTAATTTTATTAGCTTTAATAATTTTTATAATAATGATAATCTAAAAAATTTGTAATAATTAAAATAACGAAGACGAAGACAACGACAATGACGATGACGATGATGACAACGATGAAAACGACAATGACGACAACAACGACAACGGGGATGACGAAGACGATAATAATTTTGATAATTTTATTTTAATAATTTTATTGATATTGATAATTTTAATAATTTCAAAATGATAATAATGATAACGACGACGACAACGACGATTAACTACCCCAACAAAAGATTTTCTTTAGAATACTTACTAAAATGTATTCATTCTATCTTTTCTATCATTGCTACTATAAGAGTAGATTATTACTAACTATGAATATCTAATGAGGATCGTCTAAATACCCTAATTTCTTAAGTGAATTTCACATGTATCAAATGTGCTAGAAGCATAACTACAAAATAGATGATTGAACACCGGAACACAAACTTCAAGACAATTTCACATACAAGTACTAAATCTATTAAGTGTAACCATCAAATTGGATAAAACTGGCTTGAATATGGAGCAGTATAATTAGGAACACTCACCAAATAACAGAGTAACAGGATATATCCAATTGGAACACTTGGAAACAAAAATCTGGTTCAGTTTCTAATTTTCCGAACTTCTGTAAACTTTGTAACACAGCCAACGATTACAAAATACAAGAAGAAAGCTAAAGGAGGAAACTATATTTGAAAATCCTTAGTTAGTAAGTACTATCATATATGAGAATTTATGTTTGAGTTAGAGAATTGGACGTAATCCCTAATACTGAGAGAATAAGAAAATTAGTAATTAAGTATCATAAGATTATATGTACATCTATACACACGTGTATATATATATATATATATATATATATATATATATATATATATATATATTATTGTCACCCTACACTGCAACCACTCAGAAATCAATCTCTCAGAAGTTGCACAAGCAAACGTGTTGTAGTTAGGAGAGGGCGAGGGAAGGGAAGGGTTTAAGCTGTGTGCGTGTGCATGTGCGTGTGTGCGTATATCTATTTATATGTTTTGCAGTCATTTTTTACTGGGTCCTTACACTTATATATATATATATATATATATATATATATATATATATATATATATATGTGTGTGTGTGTGTATATATATATATATATATATATGTGTGTGTATATATATATATATATATATATATATATATATATATATATATAATATCATCATCATCATCATCATCATCTACGCCTATTGACGCAAAGGGTTTCGGTTAGATTTCGCCAGTCATCTCTATCTTGACCTTTTAATTCATTACTTCTCCATTCCTCCTCTCCTACTTCACGCTTCATAGTCCTCAACCATGTAGGCATGGGTCTTCCAACTCTTCTAGTGCCATGCGGAACCCAGTTAAACGTTTGGTGGAATAATCTGTCTTGGGGAGTGCTAAGAACATGCCTAAACCATCTCCATCTACCCTTCACCATGATCTCATTCACACATGACACTCGAGTAATCTCTCTCAAAGTTTCATTTTTTGTCTAATCCTGCTATTTAACTCCCAATATACTTCTGAGGGCTTTGTTCTCAAATCCGCTAAATCTGTTGGAGATTGTTTCATTGTCATACCATGACTCATGTTCCTACAGTTACACATATCTCACGAAACTGATATTTTGCCTGATTTTTATATGTAATTCCAGGCAATTTGATTTCAAAATTTTACTTAACTTAGCCATTGTCTGATTGGCTTCTTTCAATCTTTCATGAAACTCAAATTTTAATGACCTTGTATTAGAAATCATAGTTCTTAAATATCTAAATGATTCTACTTCATTTATCCTTTCTCTTACCAATGATAATTTATCTTCCATTACATATTCCGTTTTCATCATCTCTCTTTCTTCTATATATATATATATATATATATATATATATATATATATATATATATATATATATATATATATATATATATATATATATATACACACACACACACACACACACATATATATATATATATATATATATATTGAACTGTTATAAACTTTCGTGAATGATGATAATGGAAATTTGATTTAGTGGTCATTGTTTGGGAGAGATTATTACATCCCAGGGATATCCTTTCGTTTATCCGTTGTGTCCTGTACAGTACTATGAAAAATCCTTGACATCAGAAGTGTTAGGACGCCACGCATTTTTATCTTGATCCTACTAAATGGGCAATATTTCACACTTCTATTTTGATTTCTTTTACCGTAGGAATAGGATGCCAATAGATAGGAGGAATTTGTCTAAATAATCGGAATAATGATGAATCCTCTTAAGAGAGTGCCCACAAAACGGCAGAAAAAAACCACAGACCTAAATGACAAGAATGTACCCCCTTATTACATTCGCCAAGGATGTTATAAAATCGAGTTGGTTTATTTATTTATTTATTTGTTTATGTGCGTGTCCGTGGACAGGATTACGCCAAAACTACTCGACGGATTTTGATGAATTTTTTTTTCTTCTGAAAGATCTTGGGTCTTGGACGATCCCCTTAAATTTTGTAGATGATCCGGATCCAGATCCGGATTCTATATTCGGATTTTCATTTTTTTTTGCAATTTTATAGACAATGTCAAAACAAATTGACGGATTTTGACGAAATTTCTTATACCATGGACGACTCCATTAACCTTTGGCGGAGGTCAGAAATCTCTGATTGATCTTGTCATATAATTCAACCGTCCTAAAAATGATAAAACCAAAACCCGACCCAATCATCACAAGATTGACCCTAAGGTTTACTCCAAGGTCTATATATATTATATTTATATATATATATATATATATATATATATATACCTATATATATATATATATATATATATATATATATATATATATATATATATATAATCCACACACCTTGGTCTTTCCTAAACATTGTCTTAGGCTAATGAGCTTTGTGTAAGCGAAGGTCGTCAATGCGTAGCGTAGAAGGTGCTTTGTCCAAAAATATTTCAAACATGCAAAGATCCCAGTGACCAATGTGTGGAAACACTAACATTATGTTTCTGCAGATGTTTCTTTGCAAGAATAAGATTAACGCAGGAACCACTAGTAGCCCGATAGTTGTCCTAAAAGTACAGTAAAATTTATATCATTACTATTTAAGAAGAAATGATAGATACCGTG
The DNA here is from genome assembly GCF_036898095.1 of Palaemon carinicauda. Taxonomy (NCBI): domain Eukaryota; kingdom Metazoa; phylum Arthropoda; class Malacostraca; order Decapoda; family Palaemonidae; genus Palaemon; species Palaemon carinicauda. The sequence continues at coordinate 44,887,951 of NC_090728.1, read as the reverse complement.
TTAGTATCTTTACTACCCTCATAGGTGGAGATAAATTTTCTGAAATTGTGTGAAAGGCTTAGAACCGAGTCCTTTTAGGAATTAGAATACCTAGAGTCATATTTAGAATTACTAGGAATTAAAGGAAAAAAATTGAAAAAGGTATTTGGAATAGGCGCTAGAAAACTTTATTAAACCTTTTTGAAATTTTAAACATTTTGAATCTATTTAGTTTATGCAAAGCTGCCTAGTGTGTACATTATTTTCCTGATGTTTCATGCTATCACCTTGCTGGCAAGGATCCAATAACTTAAATCTACTAGCAACCATACTTTGGATTTTGGTGAGTTCAACTTCATCTCCCATTAATTGCATTAAGTACTGATATTAACTGTACAGTGTATGGCTCTGTTAAGAAGTTCATTAACCACAGGTCTATTTTAAGAGCTTACTTATTTGTTCATTTATATATTTACTAGTTTATAAAGTTGCCGACGAGAGTGATTTTGAATTGTTCGCTGCACATTGTTAAGCATAAAAACAAATGCTTGAATGTAAATGAATAAGTCGCCAAAAAAAAAAAAAATGTTAAATAGTGACATTTGGTAAATACTCCATATTTTGTAAAGGTGACAAGGTAAAGGGCTCTGGTAATATACATAGCTTGCAGAAGTTCCACTCAGATGCGTATAAAAACATTGAAGAAAAGAAAATTTAACTAAATGATGAAGATTCACTATGTAAAATAAGAGGACTAGATCTTTTCGCAGGGGAGACCTAATTCCATTTGTGCCGACCCAAGCAGTTTTTAGTGAGACGAGTACCTCAGCTGTGTTACACCATCACAGAAACTGAGGAAACATCAGACAAGAAAAGATGTATAGAGAAAGCATTTTCGCATCTACGATTTTATAAAAAAGAAGTTATTCACAAAGTTCGGGTTCTAAAACTTTGTCATTTAGAAATGTGTATAATGAGAATTTATGCATGTATGTAGATATATGTATATGCATATATATCTGTATATATATATATATATATATATATATATATATATATATATATATATATATATATTTAATTACAGTATTTTTTAGATTTTTTAACCGGGAGCCCTGACCTTCCAGAGGGAAGGGGTAGCCCCACCCTGCCAGCGGGAAGGGGGGGGGGGGGTAGATCTGCCATGCCACTGGGAAGGGGGGAGCCCAGCCCTGCCAGCGGGAAGGAGGGGAGCCTCTCCTGCCAGCAGGAATGAGGGAGTCCCCCTGCCAGCAGGAAAGGGGGAGCCCCCATCCAGCAGAAATGAGGGAGCCCCCCTGCCAGCGGGAAGGAGGGAGCCCCGCCCTGCCAGCGGGAAGGGGGGAACCCCGCCATGCCAGCGGGAAGGGGGGAGCCCCGCCCTGCCAGCGGGAAGGGGGGAGCCCCGCCCTGCCAGCGGGAAGGGGGGAGCCCCGCCCTGCCAGCGGGAAGGGGGGACCCCCGCCCTGCCAGCGGGAAGGGGGGAGCCCCGGCCTGCCAGCGGGAAGGGGGGAGCCCCGGCCTGCCAGCGGGAAGTGGGGAGCCCCGCCCTGCCAGCGGGAAGGGGGGAGCCCCGGCCTGCCAGCGGGAAGGGGGGAGCCCCGGCCTGCCAGCGGGAAGGGGGGAGCCCCGGCCTGCCAGCGGGAAGGGGGGAGCCCCGGCCTTCCAGCGGGAAGGGGGGGGAGGCCCGGCCAGCCAGCGGGGCGGGGGGGGAGGCCCGGCCAGCCAGCGGGGCGGGGGGGGGGGGGAGGCCCGCCCATCCAGCGGGGCGGGGGGGGGGGGGGGAGGCCCGCCCAGCCAGTGGGGCGGGGGGGGAGGCCTGCCCAGCCAGCGGGAAGGGGGGAGGCTGGGTGGGGGGGGGAGGCCCGCCCAGCCAGCGGGAAGGGGGGAGGCTGGGTGTGGGGGGGAGGCCCGCCCAGCCAGCGGGAAGGGGGGAGGCTGGTTGGGGGGGAGGCCCGCCCAGTCAGCGGGAAGGGGGGAGGCTGGGTGGGGGGGGGGGAGGCCCGCCCAGCCAACAATATAGAGTTCCTGTATCAAGCTTATTTTTAAAAAAACATGAAGGCCTTTTGGATATCTCTAACTGGCTCCAAAAAGTCTTCAAAGTCTTCAAAGGTCCCCCAACTCCTTGTCTGTCTTCAATTTGTCTTTCGTCATCAATAGTAAAGTTGAATGCGTTCCTGTCAGACCTTCAAAAGGAGAAATATGGAATACCAGTGCAATCCCATATTGCCTTCAAATTGTAATTCGTCTCAAGCATAAATGTTAGAAAAGGTAAAAAGGTCGTTTTGATTGTCTTATTGACCATCCCAAATTTGCAAGCTTTTATCACCGACTCACCATGAGGCTATTAAAAAGGAAACAAGATTTGGGTTTTGCAGAAAATACTTTGGTAAAAGTTAAGAGAATTGTTGAGTGTGATTTTGAAAGAAAACCCCAAAATACTTCGTCATAAAGGGATCAACGACAAGTGGAA
>NC_090728.1:44865481-44880481 GCF_036898095.1 Palaemon carinicauda | reverse complement strand
CTCCCCGGAAGTAATTTTTCCCCGGTCGACTAGACCTAGAGACCTAAGATGTTACCGTTATACATCTTTTCAGCTAACTATAAACCATGTTAGAGCTTCCTGCCCCCTACAGGGAAGAGTCCTACTGGGCTCTGGGAAAGTCTCGAAGAGTACATATATCTATGTATGAATACCAGGCAAGCTAATATAGTGGTCTCACCCTATATTAAGTAAAGCATAGTTTGTAAAGAACCACTGCGTCAATATGAAATATCAACCAGTTATCCACACAATACTTGTATTGGACAAAGGTTTATATCCGCATAGGAAGAAACTAGTAAAACCGCCCTCGTCCCCTTATGGGACGGAGTCCTCCCGTTAAGGGAATCATAAACCAATGCAACATAGCTTGCATAAAGGAACAATTCTATTAGAATTATCCCAGATAAGGTACATAGAATGAATGCTCAATTATACCAATAAATTGACTCAGGTGAAAGAGACGCAAGAACAAGTTTATTGACAGACAATGAATAGACAGGTTAACAACAATTATATATATATATATATATATATATATATATATATATATATAAGAAGAGGATAACCCAAAACTTTAAGCATAAGTATGATAGTAAACAGAACTTGTTTATCTGAAAGAAAAAACATTAAATGCCACTTTTTAAGATACCGAGGTATCAAAGTCATAAAAGTCTGTATTACAAATCAATCAAATTAGCGTTAGAAACGCTCGGCACATGTCTGCACTTATGCTAGGTTCACCTTTGGAAATGGAACAGTCTATATGGGCAACTCAGTGCCCTCATTTAGTTTGTAGTACAGTATGTAACTACACACTCACCCTGGAATTAATCGTCCCAATTAAAACCACTGTTCCTCGCAGAGTTAAACAGTAGGGTTAACGACGCGACCCACTGCTACCACAGATCTCTTTAGTTCCTCTACTTGCTTCGCATAGTGGCGAAAGAACACTCTGGAAGACTTCCAGCCAGTGTATGAACGGAGATGTTCAAAATCCATACAATTAAAGAAATTTAAGGATGAGGCAACTTTCCTCGGATCGTGACCTGCGGGTGTACTGTCAGGATCCGCTCTGCGAATAAAATATGTGATTTTCGCTCTGAGTTGATTCAGAGATAAATTTGAGCCTGATGTTTCTCCCCTGAATAGTTGACCACCCCTGAAGTCTGAAGTTCTATGAAGATAGACCTTTAGGCATTCTACTGGACATAGAGATGCATCTTCTTTCAGAGGGCAGATTCTCCAGGGACCCCACCTGTTGGTGGGTAACTCATTCTTGGCGAGAAACGTAGGATCCGGAAACAGGTTCAGTTCTCCCCCATCCAGGAACTGAACACGACCTGCCTCTCTCGAGAGGGCTACGATCTCACTAACCCTGGCCCCGGACGCGAGTGCAAATAGGAAAACAACTTTTTGTGTCAAATCCTTTAACGCACACTCTTCATTGCTCAACAGAGAAGCGAAATGAAGAACTTTGTCTAAAGACCATGAAATGGGCTTTGGAGGTGCTGAAGGTCTGAGCCTAGCGCAGGCTTTCGGAACTTTATTAAAGATCTCGTTACCTAGGTCGACCTGGAAGGCATATAGAATGGGTCTTGTCAAAGCAGACTTACACGCTGAAATCGTGTTAGCTGCCAACCCTTGACCATGGAGGTGGATGAAGAAAGATAAGCAGAAGTCTGTGGAGATCTCCTGCGGATTCTTCGCCTTGACAAAGGCCACCCATTTTCTCCAAGATGACTCATATTGCCTTCTAGTAGATTTGCACTTATATTCCTCTAGGAAGTCTATGCTGGCTTTCGAAATCCCGAAACGCTTTCTCACCGCTAGGGAGTGAAAATCATGAGCTGCAGGGTCCGGGTTTTCTGTAATGAAGCGCAGACAGTCGACTTCTGGACTCGCTGGGTCAGAACTGGATGTGGTAGCGGTACAAACTTCAGCTGTAGTTCCAATGCCAAGGGGAACCACACGCTGTTCGGCCACTTGTGGGCCACTATTGCCGCTACCCCCTTGAAGGATCTCAGTTTGTTGAGGACCCTCAACAGAAGGTTGTGAGGAGGGAACAGATAAATCCTGGACCATCTGTTCCAGTCGAGGGACATCGCGTCCACTGCTTCCACTAAGGGGTCCTCGTACGGGGACACGTACAGGGGCAACTTCTTGTTGTCTTTCGTCGCAAAGAGGTCTATCTGCAGTTCTGGGACTTGATTCAGAATGAAGGAGAATGATCCTGCGTCTAAGGACCATTCCGACTCTATCGGTGTGAACCTGGATAGAGCGTCCGCTGTCACGTTGCGGACTCCTTGAAGGTGAACTGCCGACAGGTACCACTTCTTCTTTTCCGCCAATCGGAAAAGGGCCAACATCACCTGGTTGAGAGGTGGTGACCTCGATCCTTGTCGATTCAAGCATCTTACAACTACCTCGCTGTCCATCACCAACCTTATGTGGATCGAGTGACGCGGGGAGACTTTCTTTAAGGTAAGGAGCACTGCCATAGCTTCTAGAAAGTTTATGTGAAAGGTCTTGAATAGCTTGGACCAAGTCCCCTGGACTTTTTTCCGATGAGAGTGACCTCCCCATCCCTCCTTTGAGGCGTCTGAGTGAATCGTCACCGACAGGGGAGGTGGCTGAAGAAGAACCGACTTCTTTAGATGTCTGGCTTGGGACCAAGGCCTGAGAAGAGTACGTAGCCGAAGCGGAACTGGTCTTCTCAGACCTCTTCGCGCGTTTGATGCATAACTTCTCCAAATTCCGGTTGCATCCTTTAGCTGTGCTCTTAGCACTGGGTCTGTCACCGAAGCAAACTGGAGAGAGCCCAGTACCCTCTTCTGTTCGCGTCTTGATATCCTTTCGGAATCTAGAAGTCTCTTGACAGAACCCGCTAACTCCTTCCTTTTCTTCGCCGGGATGGAGAAACGGTGTGACAAAAGGTCCCAGTGGATTCCCAGCCACTGGAACTTTTGAGATGGAGAAAGTCGAGACTTTTTTCTGTTGATCTTGAAGCCTAGGTACTCTAGGAACTGGATCACTTGACTGGAAGCTTGCAAGCATTCTGTCTCGGATGCTGCCCACACCAACCAGTCGTCCAGGTAGGCTACTACCTGAATTCCCTTTAGGCGTAATTGTTTGAGAGCTGCGCTCGCAAGCTTCGTGAAAATCCTTGGGGCTATGTTTAGCCCGAATGGCATGGCTCTGAAGGCGTATAGTCTTCGTTGTAGCCTGAACCCTAGGTAGGGTGAGAGTCGACGGCTGATTGGAATGTGCCAATAGGCGTCTGACAAGTCTATAGAGACGGAATATGCCCTCTTGGGCAGTAAGGTCCTTATGTGTTGCAGTGTTAGCATTTTGAATTTGCAATTCACTATGAACTTGTTGAGTGGCGACAAGTCCAGAATGACTCTGAGCTTTTCCCGAGTCTTTCTTGGGAACACAAAACAGCCTCCCTTGGAATTTGATGGACTTCACCTTTCGGATCACATTTTTCTCCAACAGTTCTTGAACGTACTCCTCCAGAACGGGGGTGGAGTGTTGGAAAAACCGAAGGCACGGGGGTGGAGTGCTGTACCAGCTCCAGCCCAGTCCATTCTTGAGTAGGCTGTGGGCCCAGGGATCGAAGGTCCATCGATCCCAAAATTTCAGAAGTCTCCCTCCTACCGGTATCATCTCACTTGGACTGCCGTCCTGAGGTCTTGCCTCCCTGACCACGACCACCCCTGAATCCCCTTCCCCTTGAGGGGCGCCTAGACGAGCCTCTGGCAGCTCCTCTAGGCTTTGCTCGAAAGGAAGAAGACTGCCCTTCGAACGTTGGTGTGAATGCCGTGGACTGTGTCGACACAGCCTGGGGTACCCACTGAAAAGTGGTCGGGGTTTGTGCCACCATCTGGGGCACTGGAGGCAATGGCAATTGCAGTTGCTGTTGCTGTCTAAAAGGCTTGGCTGGCCGAGACGGTAGCCTAGTCCTCATAGTCTTCCTCTTTGGTTGAGGACCCTCATCCGGGGAAGACTTTCTTTTGATAGCCAGGCCCCACTTCTGGAGAAGGTTTCTATTCTCCAAGGCGGCCTTATCAACAACTTCTTTGACCAAATCGGTAGGGAAAAGGTCTTTTCCCCAAATGTTGGAGGAGATTAGTTTCCTTGGCTCGTGCCTCACCGTAGCCGAGGTGAACACGAACTCCCTACAAGCTCTCCTCGCCTTGACGAAGCCATAAAGGTCCTTCGTCACTGTGGCCAGATGAGTCTTGGCCACCACCATGAACATTTCATGGACCTTGGGGTCACTTGCCATTGTCTCAAGAGTAGTCTGAAGAGACATTGAGGCAGCCAGTCTTTCTTTTGTCTCGAACTCTCTTCGCAAAAGAAAGTCAGACAGCTTAGGGAGGTCCTCGCCGAACTGACGTCCGGCAATATCAGCCTCCAACTTTCCAACTGAGAACGTAAGATGGACGTCCTTCCAGTCTTTGTGGTCCATAGGCAGGGCCAGCGACAAGGGTTTACACTCCTCCAGGGAGGGGCAAGGCTTGCCGGCCTCAACTGCTTTTAGTACAGCCGCAAACCCTTTCTGTAAAAAGGGGAAGGCTCTAGCAGGAGAGGACACAAAGGAAGGGAGCTTCTTGCTCAATGCAGCTACCTTTGAGTTAGAGAATCCCCTCTCTTTCATCGAGGATGAAATTAGAGCTTGAGCCTTAGCATGGTCCATCACTATGACCTCCTTCGGCTCTGTCTCCTCCTTTGAAGCTGGTTCCTTCCTCAGCCGGACATAACAGTCCGGATATGATGCCTTGCTGGGCCGGAATTCCACCTCCTCTAGGGGAACTGAGCCCAGCTTATCCGAGATGACGATCTTTCCAGTCGTCATCGGCATGTGCTCAGCATACCTCCATGGGTTAGCATCTGAGCACAAGGGAAGGTCTTTCACATTGAGCCTTTTCTGGGGCCCATGTGATTCTGCAAGGCACTGCATCCGCAGTTCCATTGCAGCCGCCTTCTCCTGATTCTCCTTCTGCATTTGTTGGATCATTCCAACAATAGAAGAGAGGGCCTGTCCCAGCTCTACTGGGAGACCGGCCGATGTTGAGGGAATAGGCTCCGGAATCTGAACCGGAGTAGCCGACACCTCGTCGACCTCTTCCTCTACAACGTCTGGGGCTTGAACTTCATCCTGGGCTTCTGCCAGGAGGTCTTCCTCCAGACGCTCGTCCACGTCAGACATCCTGTCATCTAACTGGAGGTCTTGCATCGCGACCGCGACTTCAGCATCCACCTGGATCTGAACTTGGGGGATCTCCTCTTGAGGCTGGGGAATCACTGCATCAGCTGATGCCTTAGGGAAAAGATACGCCCTCATCTTCTCACTTGGAAGATAAGGTCCAGAGGTGTTCTTTTGGAAGCCCCTTACCCAGGTACGAAGCTTCTCCCTTGCTATATCCCTTGATTCCGCCGTCCTAGGGGAATCAAAGGCCTCAGTAATCAGGTTAGTGCACACAGTACATACCTGAGGGTCCCAATACCGAAGATCATCCTTGGAGACAGCGCATGCTGCGTGTCTCCTACAAAACTCATGTCCGCAGAGGTTCTTGCTGCGGACGTTGCAGAAAACACTTCCGCACTTCGGAGGGTCCTCCTGTAAAGAGAAGAAATTTCCATGAGTATCAAGTGAACTATGTATCACTGGATAGGCATAGTATAGCATAACAATTCAGAAAGGAAAGACACACACTTGTGTTTCCCTCACAACCCATTGTTGCAGCCTTCCAGATAATAAAATCGAATGGTTAATCTCTTCTAGAATAACCAATGCAAAGTTTCCAGAGGAAACAGGTGGAGCTCACACCTAAGCAATGATTTTAAAATCCTGGATAGTAGACAGGAAAGAACTCACTTTCTTATCTGTAGGGCAACAGCAAAGGGCTGTGCAAGAAAACACAAAAGTGTTAGAACACACAGTGCTGTACCAAAACCCATACTATAGTTTTCTTCTTACAGTATATGTTATACTGAAGAATACTGGTACAGTATAGGAGGTTATGTGCCGGCCGGCACACACCATAACTAGCTTTAGAGTATACTACTTAACAGCTATAAGGCGGCAGAACGCTGGTTCAAATGCATGTGCCGGCCGGCAGTAACTGCCGGCCGGCAACAGCCAATGTCGGTCGGCAATGACTGCTGACCGACCACTACACAAGGTAGTACCCGGCTGCCGGCCACACTCTTGGCGACCGGCAGACAAGGGCTGACATTAGCCGGCCGGCAAAGGTACAGGACCGATGCCAGCCGGCAGCAAAAGAACCAGAGGACTACAACCGCCCGGCTGCCGGCCTCATAGGCCGGCAGCCGGGTCGGGTACAGCACTAGAAGAAAAACAGAATGGATGCCGGGATAAGAGTGTACACTACCTCCAAGCCCGGCAATCCGAAAGAGTGCATATAAGGAAGGGGAGAATCTAATTCAGGCTTCCTGACCAATGCCGTCTGACTCTGCAGGCAGGCATGGATGAGGGACCAAGGGAGGTCCGGGCAGCACTCAAAACAGAAGACCCTTGCCGGCCAGCAGCTCTGCCGGCCGGCAAGGGACTAAGTCAATTCCACATCCTAACCTATTCTAGGTCCAGTTGTAGAATGACGTACAGTACTGTAATGGCTAGGCCATTACGGAAATAGAGGGGGAAGGGACAAAAGAGGGTCCTACCAACCTTGCTTTAGTGACGGATCACCCGCAGCCAAGAAACTCATCTTAGCCTAAGGGAGATCCAAGGGGGGAGGCCAGCAATACTTGCCAGCTCCCAGAGCACCAAAGCAAGGAAGGTGTTGCTACTCCCAGGGAAAGAAACTTATCCTCCCCCGAGAACAGCAACAAGGACTAGTCTGGTAGATCACAAAAGAAGGAATCCTCTCGTACAGAAACCTTCGGTAGTGACCTAAGGAGGCTAAGCCTCCCATGTCTGTGTCAGGCCAGCGAGGGAGACTCTACCCCAAGCCAGACAAACACAGACTCAGACTAAAAAACTCTGTTGTTCTGTCCCTCTTTGAACCAGACTTACTGGAACAGGAAGGTACAGTAACACCCCAGTATAGTTTTATCGAAAATTAATTCCGATAAACCACTTAGGGATAAGCCCAAGGGGATTGCATACCTTCTCCGAAGAAAAGAAAGCAACCGGGGAGTATGAGAAAGTATACTAAGGCTCCAGAAGCAACTTAGCCTAGGCACCAAGAGAATCGATTACCTAAATCACCGAAACTCCCTCGTATACTATCTTGGAAATATTCAACATAATCTTAAATGTATAAAACATAGCCTAAAGCTTCAATAAAATTTTAATACACTCGGAAAAACCAAAATCATGCATGAAGTACTAGGACCAAACGACTAGGCTACATGGCCTAGCGTAGGCCAGAATTGGCGAATACTTCGCCAAAATAATACTAAAGCACGAAAGGAAATCCTATGTAACGCTAAATAGCTAAAATTTATTAAAGCAAAACAACCGGGAATGTCGCTCTGACTAACTAAACTTATACCTAGCGAGCGACAGCGTCCATGACGCCTCCGGTAGGCTACGGCTCTTGTAACAAAGATTAAACCTATTAATCACTTAAAAAATTACCAAGAGCCTACATTTATACATAAAAGACATGGTACTCAACTTATCAGAGGCCGACGAAGTTGGAGAAGCCATGAAAAGTAGAATAAATCCAAGATTTGCGAGAAACACAGGAAAAAACACCGAGTTGTTAAGCTACGCAAAAAGGAATACAGATGGCGCCAGGATTGGCGCCAGGCACGCTTACGAAACGGGAGATAGGGATTCTTGGGAGCGGCTCCCCCTTTTTCTTTCCCGATTTCGTTTCTTGCCAATTGACCCCTGCGATACGTAATCTCTGTTCGGGGTGTAGATTGCCATGTGGCGTGTCAAGAATACGTCCTCTGATATGTCGCGATATCCCTTTCACGAGGGATACTCGCTCCAGGAGTTAGAATTCTGGTACCTTAAGGTAAATTCTCTGGGAATATCGCCGTAGTTGTAATATACCCTAGGAAGCTACCCTATAGGAACTTCCATCAGGACGACAGGGCTTGAGCCCAAAAAGAATACTCATTTAACTTCTCTCCACACCCCCAAAATCAGAATTGACTTCTTTATTTCCTCAGTGACTGGCTTGGGCAAGGGGTTGCGGAGAGGAGACCCCCCCTCGACCCTTCCCTGCAGTGTCCACTGGGCCCCTCCTACGAATATATATATATATATATATATATATATATATATATATATATGTACATATATATGTATATATATGTAAATATATATATATATATATATATATATATATATATATATATATATATATATTTATATACATATATATATGTGTGTGTGTGTGTGTGTGTGTGTGTGTAATGTGTGGGTGTGTTTTGTATTTGCAGTGGATAGTTGAGACGTCAAATTGAAATATGGCAACTCGCTTTGTAACTTTTGTGTGCTTTTGCTAACAAAGACAGCCCTTTACTGTAAAGTCTTTGGTTCGTTAACGTTGGAGAAGGCTCCGCCCATTTCATAGCAGTAGTAAGAAGAGCAACACCTTGTCTGTTTTGTCATGGGAACACTAGAGACATCTGACGAAAGATTTCCCCCGAGTGTCGGCGATCTTTTGATTCTAACTGTACTTAATGCCATAAATCGTCTTTTTCTCTCATTTGAAATAAGACGATGCCTCTGTTAGTGTAATATTTATAAGTATAAGTCGAGTTGTCAATTTACTTAGCTTGCTTATTTGAGGAAAATTAATTTAGTTGATAGTAATTTAATATAATTTTTATCAGTAGTTAGCTTAAAATAACCACTTTTACAATTCCAAGACCTCTGTGTAGTAAAGATTATTATCGTTTTGAAGTCAATCTAATTTTCCTCTTATAATCTTGTAACAATTTTTCCATCACGAGAAAGCTCACTCGACCAGTGACCTATAACATGATACATTACCTATTAAGCAATTAGTCCACCCACCCAATTGACCTATTAAGGATAATCTCGCTACCAACATCGCCACGATTTTGGCACAAATTCATCGCTGTAATTTCTCTCGCTCTAATTAGCTTGTCCACTGTACGATACAGGACCACCACACCTAGGGTTTAGTTCCAGTTTTAAGACCCCACTGGAGAGAGCGTAGCTCCCTATGACATTTCAAAATTCCTTTTATATCGGTGTTTCATTATTGTTTACACCACGGCGCAGGAAGTACAAGCATGGGGGAGGGGGGCGGTGGCAATTAGTAAACATCTTATACAAAGGTCAGTCTTGACGCCACACGCCTTGTTAAACCAGGTCATAAAAGCGCCAGAGCCAGAACGATTTTTATGCTTTTGTGTCTAGTCCTCTCTTCAAAAAAAAAAAAAAAAAAAAAAAAAAAAAAAATTGTCTAGTCCCCTCGTCAAAAAAAAAAAAAAAAAAAAATTATATTCTGGAGTGGTATTTCTGGTTTGAGTTTTGTTATGTTTTGTTGGTCTCGTCTATGTTCAGGATTCTTCATATTTATTTGTTTCTTAAGATATTCTCAAAAGCTGTATTTTTACTGTCCTTGAAACATATTAGAGGGTTAATTTTGTTGTTGTTGTTAATGAAAACCACAATTCTTCTAAAACTGAAGCTGATGAAAACGTTACCATTATTATTGTTATTATTATTATTATTATTATTATTATTATTATTATTATTATTGCAATAAATAGAAATTTAGTAATGCAGTGGTAATTGTTATAAATATTGTAACATAAATGTAAATCTCTTAGAATTTAATTATAATTCACTAAGATTAACTGAAAATTCAACATAAATAATAAAATGTGCCTTACAAAATCGTATAAGTTTGGTTTAAAAAATCAAGAATTTATCCACAAAATAACATATTTTTGTAGCAACTACGAAATTCACGATAATATCTACATTTGAAATGACATCAAGATCGGTATAAAAAGAAACGCTAAAGAAGAAATCTATTAAATCCTGGAGCTTAATGTATAAAAATAAAGTAAAAATAATAGAAAAAACTATGTTAACCTGAGTCTCATGAACACAATTTAGAGAAATTTCAGGTATATGGTATCCGTACCACTGTCTTGGGTTAGAGTTCTCTGTCTTGAGGGTACACTTTGGAACACTATTCCATTTGTTTCCTTATTTTCCTCACTGGGCTATTTTTCCTTGTCGGAGCTCTTGAGCTTGTAGCATCTTGCTTTCCCAACTAGGGTTGTAGCTTAGCAAGAAATAATAATAATAATAATAATAATAATAATAATAATAATAATAATAATCTTCTTCTTCTTCTTTGTCTGCATCTTTTCCCACTTTTATGTAGGGTCGATGTTAACAAAGATCATTATTATTATTATTATTATTATTATTATTATTATTATTATTATTATTATTATTATTATTATTATTATTACTACTTGCTAAGCTACAACCCTAGTTATGAAGGCAAGATGTTATAAGCTCAAGAGCTCCGACAGGGAATAATAATAATAATAATAATAATGATAATAATAATAATAATAATAATAATAATAATAACAACAACAACAATGAAATGCAAAGGGTGCTAGCAAAAAGGAAACAAGCAAAAAGTCACCTGCAACGGTACTTTTATAGGCCAAGTTTACCAAGACTGGATTTGGCTGGAGAACGAAGGTTAGTATAGTTGCCAGGTCCATTTGAAGCACTGCATCATTCATTTCACTGCCCCTCAAGTTTCATCGGACGTATTTCATTTGGGCGAAATAAACTTATGATTTTGGCGTTTTATTTGTTCTCATTTGGGAGATAAAATATGTTCCATTATGACACTCATTATTTTAATCGGGCGGAAGTAGTTTTAAGGCTATACTGGCCTGGCTAGTATAGTGGTATTGTGTTCGCCTAGCATTTGCATAACAGCAGATCGATCCCAACCCGGGACCGTGAGTTTAAGCTGTTTACTGGGCGTTTTATTTGATCTCATTAAGGTGACAAAATATGTTCCACTATGACACTCATTATTTCATTTGGGCGGAAATAGTTTTAAGGCTGAATTGGCCTGGCTAGTATAGCAGTAACGTGTTCGCCTAGGATTTGCATGGTAGCAGATCGATCCCAGACCGGGACTGAGTTTAAGCTGTTTACTGAGGAGGCCACTGCTGTGGTTGGGCACCTCAGTGGCGGTTGGGGATCAGCGTGGGAGTTGGGGCTTGCAAGGTTGACGGTCTGGTGAGGATCTATTCTAATGAAACTTGAGCTGAAACTAGAAACCTTTACCTTTATGAATTTTAACATGTAATCATCATAAGATACTTGAAAGCTCAAATTACACCTCACCGACTAAACACAAGAATGAAGTAATAAGTGTAGTTAAACTTTTGATACGTTATTCTATGAAAAGAAATTAAAAACATTATTTCACAAGAATGTTATGAAATACTGTAATTTTGCTTGTTTCTGAGGTAGGGCTTTTCAGGGTCCGGTGATGAATAACTAATGAACTAACTAACTGTGCAAATTTCGTGCCACTGACTTGAGAACTTAATAGCTGCGAGCTCATCTCAATTAAGAACCAGATAACGACTGTTAATTGTCAACCGGCTACCTACTGAATTATCACCAAGTGATATCCAGTTCTAAAGCACCTCTTTCTCTTTTTCCATAATTTTGATTTCACCCAAATGATATAGGCTCTATATCATTTTGAAGAATTTTGATAGCCGCCCAAATGATACATTAACTAATCCCCAAATTTGCCAAAATGATACATTTAATAATCCCTAAATTCGCTCGAATGATACATTGATTTATGCATAAATTCGCCCAAATGATAGTGAATAATCCCTAAATTCGTCCAATTGAAATACGCCCGTTTCTTTTATTACGGACTGGCAACGCAACAGCCCGTGTCTTGCATAAGGCAAGGCAATCTTAATACAAACAGTTTCTTCGTCTAGAAACGTATTTTTATACCTAATCCACTTACCTTAAAAATTATTTTTGTTTTGCTTTATATAGCGATACTACCGTCTGCATTATTTCACACATTCTGTCTCTGGGTTCTTTCATTTTACCTCTACTTAATCGTTTCATTTACCTCAAAATTTTGTGAATCAAGTATTGCATTCTTTCACCATCCATACTATCATGCTTCGTGTCTCCATATACCTTTGTAATCTTACTTTTGTAACCTCACGTTCAACTTTCTCCCCGTGCAAACACATCAAAATTCTGTGACATCTCTTCACTATCTAGCAAGGGACACTTTTATCATTTGTAAACATCAACATCCCACTCCCTTCAAAACTCCTTTTTATGCCTAACTCCTTTTTATATCTCCTTCTTGACTCCTTTCACCCTTCATCCACAAAAAAAGGCCAATGAGTCAACGACTGTTTACGCAAAACATTTTAGCACCATCCTAAGTCCTCTCTAATCCTCTCATGCAAACTGAAACATCACTCTTATCTTAAAAAGCTTTTAACTGCCCTCCACATAACAACTTTACCCTTTCTGAATTATTATTAAGATTTTTTTTTCTTTTTGTGGTCCTGTATACTACATGTAAGTTATTGCGTTTTTCAACAAAGGCTCTCCGAACCTTTTAATAATTTACATTCCTTGGTCTATAAACGTCCATTTTTGGCCATCCAATGCCCTCCTATTCCGTTGGAGCTCATCTTTCTTTCATTAAGCATACAGTACGTAAATCAGTAAGGTCAGCCACTCAGTTACACTACCACCAACATACTGTAGCCCCTCTTTTGTATACAAAGTCCTGTCAAATCCTGGCACCTTTTTCATTCTTCAACTTTGTCAACGTTGTCATTACATCCTAAACGGTTCCTTCCACACTTCCCTCTTTAAGAATAAATTAAAGTAAATTACAATTACATTCGTTTACGGGCTGCCAACGCAAGAGCCCGTGTCTTGCATAAGGCAAGGCAATCTTTACAGACAGAGTGACAGACAGACCCTTCCTCAACAGACCTTTCTTTCAAAAATCGTGTCTTTTTATCAATTTTTCAATAGTAAAATGATTAATTACCTATTGTCGCTTAACCTAAATTTGTAGGCCTCAAGACCCAACAAAAATTGAGTCTAACTTTATAGAAAGGAAAACTTATCCAACTTTGGGTTGGAGACATAGCTGATATACACAGCCAAGCATTTTAGGTATTATTGTGCATCTTCAACATGTTTCCAACTTTCCAACACACATTTTGTCTTATCTTCATGCTCTAGTTTCCAAACACTGTCAAACAGGATTATAAATTTTGCGATTTCTATTTGATTTTATCTGACATGCAGCGGTCTTATCTCTTTTCTTTGTTTATCGTCGCACCCGTATAAAAAATAGTTGCTTATCCTTTTTTGTTAAACTAAATGTGTAATCTTGCGTCTATGCATCGGCTTATCTTTCCAGGATTAACGTGTTAGACCACCTATGAATTATTTTCTCGTTTTTTCAAGAAACTGGATTGCTGATAGTTAGATTCTTTGTGTTTATTCTTGGGTGAAATTCTCGTAATGAGTTTTGTAACTAAATCTATTAAGCTTTTATTCTATCCTTATAAAGTCTAGCATTTGAGGAATCACTCTTGCCCAAAAGAGGCACTTTAAAAACCTTTTGATCTGCACTACTATCACACACACATTCTCTCTCTCTCTCTCTCTCTCTCTCTCTCTCTCTCTCTCTCTCTCTCTCTCTCTCTCTCTCTGTTTTGGCCCAGAAGGAGGAAAGGTAGGTTTGGTGAAAGAGGGGAAATGGTGACGGTGGTATAGTATAAGTTTTGTTAGATCTTATTTAAGTTGCCCGTTTCTCTTTATTTCACATTAATCAAAATATTGATGTTTTTTATTTATTATGTTTTGGGAATCTAATGGAGTTTTATCACATCTACGGCTGAAATAATTAGATCTAAAATACCATCCTGTTTTCGTAATATTAATCAAAATCTGTTTGTTTCGTATTTTTCATAAGATATCATGAAACCTTTCCCTTTGCCATATATCCGAAACTGTAGTTAGTTTTCTTCTTTTTTATATCTTTTATAAAGGATTTCTGGAAAAGTATTTGAGTTAGATTTATAATTTTATTCATTCTTTATCCCTTTTAACAACTCGTCTCTTGATAACTTTATACATTGAATTTAAATCACTTTTGTAATGCCAGCAAACATCAACATAACGATGTTAATTCTCTGTTTCTGTACACTAGTTCTGGCAAGACCTACAAAATAGACTCTTTCTTTAGGTCCTGGGTTCTCTTAACTCGTAAATCACTCTTGAACTTACGTCGGCCTCAAGGTCCTTAGGGTTTAAACTTTTAAGGTAATTATCTTGCTTTGAGGTAATTTTGCACGGTTTCTAGGTAATTTTTAGGATAATGACATATTTAAGGCAATGTAGGTTTTACTAGCTTCAAATTGGTGAATGTAGTTCGTTGGGACAGGGTAAGATAAGAGTACGGCAGTCTAAGGATACGGCTCCTAGGTTAGGTTAGATGGAGAACCTTAGGTTAAGTTAGGTTAGGTTAGGTGATG
Source organism: Palaemon carinicauda (assembly GCF_036898095.1). NCBI lineage: Eukaryota > Metazoa > Arthropoda > Malacostraca > Decapoda > Palaemonidae > Palaemon > Palaemon carinicauda. Next base: position 44,865,898 of record NC_090728.1, on the reverse strand, counting down.
TTCTTGTGTCTGTAAAATGTGTTTTTTCACTCTGTCCCAAAAAACTACAAAGGCTCCGCTTCAAATTTAAGGAAATTGGAAAAGTTTTACGGTAATCTAAGGTCAAAACAGTAGCATCTAAGGTAATGGCCACTTGCTCAAGTTTAAACCCTGTAAAGCAACTGATACAGTAAATGAATCGCAGTTAATTGAAGTACTAAAAGAACGTTTTATTGGATGATCGATAAGATAATCCTTGAGTCTCTTACTAGTAATGGATCGAATATACGTTATCCACTGTCTTCGATTAGAGTTCTATTGCTTTAGGGTACTCTCGGGCATGCTGTTCTATCTAATTTCTCTTCCTCTTGTGTTTTTTTAAGTATTTATAGTTTATACATGAAAGATTTAATTCAATGTTGTTGCTGTTTTTTAAAT
>NC_090728.1:44857981-44862981 GCF_036898095.1 Palaemon carinicauda | reverse complement strand
ATATCGTAACTTACGAAATATCCACATGTGTTGGCCCCATTAAATTTGCAAGAAATTGCCTAATAAAAGTTTTTTATTGCTTGATCTACTTTTTATCGCCATTATCACACATATGCAAAGTCGAACTGGCTTAGAATATGATGGGCTAAAAACGTTAGTTTCAAACATGACGTCAAAGTGGTATATTTTGCCAGCTTACACCGAACACTTTAGTAGTAAATTCTGTTCTATGTTGTATTAATAACCAAGACTAAAAATGCCTTAGGATTAACAACCTCTTAGAAAAAGACACTGAAAATGGAAAAAGGCAATTGGTGGAAGTATGCATATGCATGAGTTAGATCTGGATTGAATTTATGAATTTGGGCTATATAGCCAGGCGTTGGGTACGGGAAGGCCTTACAGTGTCAAGTTATAACTGGAGCAAAAGTCCACATTTACAGTACGAAGCTATGTATAAGATCTTGAACAGCAAGATGGAATGCGTACAGGTGACAATACCTCCTGCGGAGGTATGTTCGTATGCACAAGTTCATTAAAACCACGGTGCCGTCAACTCATTTCCGTTGGTGTATTGGTCTAGGAAGAAATGGACGGAAGTGAAAGTTCGAGACTGTAGATAGATAATATAAAAGCTAGAAGAAGAATGAAAATTTTCCCGCCTAGTTTCACTGATTAATGTTACGTAAAGGTTTAATTTAGAAAGTTTTTTTCGTTAGATATTGGCTGGACGAATGGTTATCCTTCCTAACGTAATTAAAGGCCTCACGGGGAAGATGTGATAATTAAGTTCACGCAGAGCTAAAGTAATTACCGAAATTGTTGGTTCCCTGGCCGAACTATTGGATCGCGGAGGAACTAGTTCATGGTGCGTTGTGACTTATTGCGCTCGATTTAATCTTCCTTGAAGTTTGGCGGAACATAAATTCAGATTTCGTCACTGATGATCTGTTGCTAACACTTTAATTACTGACGCTTATTGCCGATTTCTTTAGATTAAGAGATTGATATGCGTTTTAATTGTCTTCGGTTGAATAATGCTATAGAAAATAAACACGATTGATATGTCCGTACAAAAAAAAAAAAAAAAGTTGAATTTTTATGCTATTTTGATTCGTGTTGTTATGTTTTAGACCACGGAATCATATCATTACCGTCGCCAATGCAAATTTTGAAAAGAATTGCTCAATTAGACAAAGATATAGTAACAAAATTGAATAATCTCCTAAGATATATTTTTGATTAATCTTCGAACATATTTTGATTTTTCAATGTTCAATATAATGAGCCTTTTCAGAAACCCTTGCATAACAAACACACACATTCACGTCTGGTATATTTTCATGACCTTTTCATAACAATACGCTGATATTGCATTTTTTTTATTCTTCCGTCACTGTCTCTTACAACATGAAACGTAATATACTGCCTACTTAGGATGCTGTCAGGGAAAAGGTCGTGCAAGAGGAAAGGATTCTCTGAGTCTCGGCTAATATTCAGTTGTAATCAACCGGTGAAATATTAGTTCTTTGCTACTTTGACTTTTGCCTCTTTTGGTTAGATAATTCTGAAGGAATAGCTGTCTGCAGCAAAGGAAACTTTTTAAGCACGACTTTCCCTTTCTAAGAAATGAAAGTTTTTAAATGTTGATGAAATAATTAAATACTCGTTAGGGTATAAGTTTTTTTTTTCCAAGGTAAATTGTTCTCGGGAAAATCAATACTAATCAAGACTGGTAAAAACTAATACAAATTTCTCGCTTTTTAAAGGTTTAAAAGCCGCCCATGAATGGCAAGGGCAAGGGACGGTGACATTGCCCTGTCAAGCAGGGCAATGCATTATAGAGACTGACCGTATATACATATAATTAGCGTCCAAGCCCCCTTTCCATCCAAAGTAGCAGCAAAGAGGGCGAGGGAATTACTGTTGATGACTCAGCAGATAAACCTATAGGGTCCCCCAAACCCCCCATCCTTAGCTCGCAAGGATGGTAAGGTTGCAGCGACAGAGGAAACTAACAAGTTTGAGCAGGACTCGAACCCCAGTCTGGCGTTCACCAGTCAGGGACGTTGCTACATCGGCCATCACAACCCTAAATAACATTAATATCAGGTCTCTTCAAGTCCACTTGAAGTTCTATTTCTCAAATCTTAATCCAGGTAATGTTTGCTTTTATAACGAATTAAAATATTTGACTCAGTTTCAAACCCAATTAGCTTCGATAGTAGAATCAATACTGTTTTAAATCCAATTAGCTTCGATAGTAGAATCAATACTGTTTTAAATCCAATTAGCTTCGATAGTAGAATCAATACTGTTTTAAATCCAATTAGCTTCGATAGTAGAATCAATACTGTTTTAAATCCAATTAGCTTCGATAGTAGAATCAATACTGTTTTAAATCCAATTAGCTTCGATAGTAGAATCAATACTGTTTTAAATCCAATTAGCTTCGATAGTAGAATCAATAGATTTATGAATTTGAGACATATAACCCTTCGTTGGGGCCGGGATTCCATTCAGTGATGGAGGAAAAAACTATAAGGGGTGTAAAGCCAGACGGCCTTGGTAAAGCAGAGGGGTAAAAAGTGTTTGCAACCAAGGTCCGAATGGACGCTGCGATGATTTAAGTCAGGGTTAAAATTCAAGCTTTTATTTGGAAATTAACTATTTCTCTATTTTTCCATATTTTTGCTTTTGACTTCTCTCGCAGGAGATTTTTCTGTTCAAGATTCTTATCATAAAAAAACATGCGACACTGTACAAATAGGGAAACAACTATTGGTAGATTTACAAAAGGAATCATATCAGAAATGAGAGAGAGAGAGAGAGAGAGAGAGAGAGAGAGAGAGAGAGAGAGAGAGAGAGAGAGAGAGAGAGAAGAGAGAGAGATAGAGAGAGAGAGAGAGAGAGACTTGATCTACAGCCATACACGGAGCAAGTAGCCATGACTCCTCAGGACCCAGAGTATTAACGAGGATTTATCCAGAGATTAACCAGGTGGATGAAGACCGCTTGGTTAAGAGAGCTGAGTTCTTGTTGTTCTCCGAGTAGAGTCAAATACAGACTGATGACATTTCTTAATCTGAACCCTAACCAATGCAGCCGCTCAGCGACATACGCGAGATTGTTCTTATTTTGGTCAGAAGTGGGCTAACCCGGTATTCTTTTAAGTAATGCCTACAGTGCTCCGCGTGAGGTTCACTGACAGTTATAATCTCTCCCTCCACTCCCCATGGAGGAAGGGCTGGACCTAAAATACTGATAAAAAATCAAATGAATTAAATAATGAAACATTTAACTATAGGTCCGTGGAAAATAAAATGTCAAGAAATTGAATATTATCACCATTTGGGATATCACTAATTATCGAAATGACACGTGACCCCAGTCCCTTAATCTCGCTTTATTTAATGGAGAGTGAATAAAACATAATCTTTTTTTTGGCATTGTGATAAAAGGGTCTAATTTAAAAGAAGAAATTATTTGATGTTCGGTAACTCACACTATATAGAAATAAGTATACCTTTATTGTTCAATCAAACACTTTATGCTATTTTTCCTTTACAACCTCCTCTATATAATAAAGGGCAAATGTTTGGCTCTCTCTCTCTCTCTCTCTCTCTCTCTCTCCTCTCTCTCTCTCTATATATATATATATATATGTGTGTGTGTGTAAATATATGTGTATATATATATATATATATATATATATATAATATATATATATATGAATATATAAATATGTATATTTCTTTCTGGTGACGCTTTGCGACATTACCAGACGTATAACTAATGGTCTATCCTTGTCCCTCGGGTAGAGGAGAGGGGTAGTAATCATACCCCGAGAGGTACATTGGGAACTACAACTTCTGTGTTGTAGTTAGGAAAGGGGGAGGGGGGTTGGGAGGGTTGAATCTGTGTGTGGACATGTGTGTATATATATATATATATATATATATATATATATATATATATATATATGTCTTCTCTACATAGCCTATTTAGCCGTCATTTTTGACGGGTCGCGTATACCAGCAAAAGTAAACGGGTTAACCTTTGAGTTTTTGATAAGTTATCGCTACAGGAAGTCTAAACCAGACCCAGATAAGAAGAAAATAACTCAAAGACCAATCAGACGGTTGAGAGAGCAAGAAAACCGGTAATAAAAAACCTCATCTGTTAGTCTATTGTGTTCAAGAACCAGAGATAACCCTTAACCTATGAACAAAAAAGAAAAGAAAAAAAAAGAAAAAAAAACAATTCGCAGTTTTCTTTTTCACTTTCTTTTGCGTTCTTCGTCGCCTCAAGGATTATTACTTATATTTTAATTATTCTTTTTCACGAATGTTAAGCTTCAGCAAATTTCTTGGTGTTGATTGATTGAAGATTAGTCAAAATATTAATATAGTTTCTTTTCTATACAGTATATATGAGTTTATACATAATATGTATATGTAAATATATATATATATATATATATATATATATATATATTCATATATATTATATATATATCTATATATATGTGTGTATAAATATATATATATATTTTTATATACAATATATAATGTATACATAAATATATTTATCTATATATATTTATATATATGTATATATATATATACATATATTATACATATATATATACAGTATATATATAAGTATATATATATATATATATATACAGTATATATTAACGTGTGCGTTTATGTTCGTACTAGTAGCACTCCCCAACTTGCACAATTGTGGAAGAATCCTGGAACAACTTCTTTGAAGAGCAGGGAAATAATTCGGGCGGAAACAGAGCAGGTAAAAAACTGACTCCGATCACGAGAGCTCACGAAGCCATATGGATTTCGTTGACTGCGTAATCGGTCAATTATGACTGGCGTGACCTTTACCCAATTAGGTAACTGATACGCTTCGTCAGAGGAGAGAGAGAGAGATGAGAGGAGAGAGTGAGAGAGAGAGAGAGAGAGAGAGAAGTAGGGGATTAG
>NC_090728.1:44853565-44857481 GCF_036898095.1 Palaemon carinicauda | reverse complement strand
GGAGCTTTTACAAAATTTGTGAAATGTTGTGTGAGAAGAAAATAGAAAAATATACTGGGATTTTTACGCAAACACTACTTTCTACAAATGAAACGTCCTAGTTAAAGGAAGTAATAGTGAAATAGATACAGTGATTACACTGAAGCAAATCATATAAAAGAAGTATATGGAATGTAGAGTTCACAGAATTAAGTTTGATAGTTTAAGAAAAAAAAATAATCTGTTTGGAGTTAAAGCTCAATATTTCAATCTCATGAAAGTCATAGATTTGAGACATCTACCGTCACGGTAGATGTCTCAAATCTGGGGCAAGGAAGACCATTCAGAGACGGGGAAAATTGAAAATTGAAAAAGAACTATTAACACGAAGAAAACACCAATATAGGAACAAATAACCAAATTATACGAAGAATTTACAGCTGCATTTATTATTAATTTATATGAATATTTTTTTTATTGAAAGGTATTTATACTAATGATAAAAACATTAATATTACGAATCAAGCTGATTAATAACAGGCCAAACTTCCAATAAAGATTGGATACCTAAATGGTTCAATGTGAATTATCCTAAAATAAGTGAAATAAAATGTTAATAGTAAAAAAAAAAGTCAGAATGTTTAACTAATAACAAAAGAAAAAATAAATTTAAATTACCCTTAGTTTATATTAGTCATGTTTTGTTATGGCCGAGTTCAGAGTGACTTGCTCTTTCCTATCAAATATATTTTTTTATGCCATGACTTGCCTTCAATTACTTCCTCCTTTTTTGAGTTTTCAAGGGTGAACTAGCATTCAATAATTATCATCATTATTTTCCTTTTTTATTTCGTTTCCATTGTTGGTATAGCTTTCTTTTTTACCATTACTTGAACGAAATCTAAACGGTGTCAAGGGATAGTTGTAATGCATTAGGCCTTGGTTGGTTGAAATTTATCTTATATATCAATGTATTTAATCTAACGTCTTTCTCTCTCTCTCTCTCTCTCTCTCTCTCTCTCTCTCTCTCTCTCTCTCTCGAAAATAATGTTAGATAAATAAACCTCGTTAATCAGACACATAGCCTACATACATGTGTTAGAGCATATTTCTATCTAATTGTGATATCTTCTAAATTTTTTCTACCCCGTTCTAATGCAGAATAAATAAGTATAGAAACCTATTATGTAATTAATTATTATATGAAAATACCTCACTCGAATATTTAACTCTAGTTATGACTGGTATCAACTGTTAATTAGTTGAGCAACATTTGTTTTCGCTCATATACAGAAACAATACTTATTCTTCGTTATCTTATAATGTTATGGCCTTTTCAAAATAAATTATATTCTCATCTGGAGCATGACCTTTCAATACATCTTTCCAAGCATAATATGCTTGAATTATTCTCCTCACAGACTCACAGGTGTACATTCATACGTCTGTTTATGCTAATGCTTCTGCAAGTTACATTACTTTCCCTTTGATTTAAACTACTTAGACCCACCACTCCGAAGCATGACATAAGCTAATAACCTCAAAGGAAATGGTAATAAATTTTCTTTTCTCATTAGTTCATCTCTAACTAAGGGTGGCTCCACGGAAAACAAAGGGACAACTGTCACTGTTGCTTTATAATCAAACTACACTGCATTTGGATATCAAGGCTCATATATCTTTATCTACTTTTACTAGCTTCCCGTCTTCCATTCTCTCTACCTGTCCAAACCATCTCAAGGCATTCGTAAACATGTCTTCATCCACGCTAAGCCTTTACACCTTCTATGCATCTTGACATTCACTTAGTGTGACACAATTAGTTCATTTCGAAAACTTAAGATTTTCAAATAATATCTATCTATCTATCTATCTATTTATACTGTATATATATCTATATATACTGTATATATATATATATATATATATGCATATGGAAATATGAAGATAGATGGAGAGAGAGAGAGAAGGATATATATACTAAAAAATATGCTTGTAGCATGGTCTTCCACTGTTTTGGGTTACAGTTCTCTTGCTTGAGGGTACACTCGGGCACACTATTCTATCTTATTTCTCTTCCCCGTGTTTTGTTAAAGTTTCTATAGTTTATATAGGAGATATGTATTTTAGTGTTGTTACTCTTCTTAAAATATTTAATTTTTCCTTGTTTCATTTCCTCACTGGGCTATTTTCCTTGTTGGAGCCCCTGGGCTTATAGCATCCTGCTTTTCCAATTAGGGGTTTAGCTTAGCTAATAATAATAATAATAATAATAATAATAATAATAATAATAATAATAATAATAATAATACGTATATGCATAAATATATATATATATATATATACATATATATATACACATATATATATAAATATATATATATATATATATATATATACATATATATAAATATATATATATATATATATGTATATGTATGTATGTATGTATATGTATATATATATATATCCACACAAACACATGCACACACACAGACATACATATATATATATATATATGTGTGTGTATATATATATATATATATATATTAGTTGATATTAGTTGATGGCGTAAAGTGCATCTTGACCACCTGTCAATCTCCTATGGTTATCTTTCCGCTTCACTTTCTCGAACACTCATAAAAAAAGTAGACTGCAGTTGTGGAGTTACGAGCTCAACACGATCTAATTTATGCTACTGTTTTAGATTTCTGGTTCAAAAAAGAAAATTTAAAAAACAATAAAACTAAAAATAAAATTAAGAACAACAATAAAAATAAAAGTGGGAAATCGGTTAGAAATTAAGGATTGGATAAGAACGCTATCATGGTACTCTAAACCGGAATAATAAAAATGTAAGGAAAAAATATAATTATTTTATCACTAATAAGCAAACCTCTAAAAATTCTACAGCATTGTAGAATTAGTTTCTTTATCCGACATGAGGAAAAATATGCAAAGAAAAAGAAGAAGAAGAAGAAGAAGAAAAAAAAATGAAAGGAAGGCATGATAAATTATGGTCCTACCTGACCACTACTTTTTACTGAGCGTTTCTAATTGACTTAGCAACATCCAATTCTGTATCCTATCACCTTCATTGCTACCTGAAGCATTTCCTTTTTATTATTGGTGGGACTTTCTTAGTAAAGCTTATAGTATTCATGTTTGGTAAACAAATCAAAATACCTTTCTATTCTATGAATAAATCATTTCATTATTACCGGGTAAGTTAGAGTATATCTAACAATCTCTCTCTCTCTCTCTCTCTCTCTCTCTCTCTCTCTCTCTCATCATGTTTGATTTAAACAAATCAATATACCGTTTCTATTCTATGAATAAAATCATTTCATTATTTTCGGGTAAGTTAAAGTATATCTAACATTCTCTCTCTCTCTCTCTCTCTCTCTCTCTCTCTCTTCATGTTTGGTAAACAAATCAATGTACCTTTCCTATTCTATGAATAAAATCATTTAATTATTACCGGGTAAGTTAAAGTACTCCTCTCTCTCTCTCTCTCTCTCTCTCTCTCTCTCTCTCTTCATGTTTGATTTAAACAAATCAATATACCTTTCTATTCTATGAATAAAATCGTTTCATTATTACCGGGTAAATTAAAGTATATCCAACAATCTCTCTCTCTCTCTCTCTCTCTCTCTCTCTCTCTCTCTCTTCATGTTTAGTAAACAAATCAATGTACGTTTTCTATTCTATGAATAAAATCATTTCATTATTATCGGGTAAGTTAAAGTATCTCTCTCTCTCTCTCTCTCTCTCTCTCTCTCTCTCTAAATTTACCCATTGCATATGTTTATGCAATCTCTCTCTCTCTCTCTCTCTCTCTCTCTCTCAATTTACCCATTGCATATATTTATGAAATCTCTCTCTCTCTCTCTCTCTCTCTCTCTCTCTCTCTTCATGTATGGTAAATAAATCAATA
>NC_090728.1:44843565-44848565 GCF_036898095.1 Palaemon carinicauda | reverse complement strand
GATATAAGGGCAATAAAAGTCCGACCATTTTTTTTCTATTCTTTTCCCGAGGTATATCGAATTCCAAATGTTGCCCAGAGATTTAGCAAGCGATAGTTCATTAATAATTTTTGCATAAAGTATTAGCATAATCATTCGGGGGTAATGCATTAGTCAAAATGGAAAATATCAAGAAATTGCAGTTACCGTCGACCTTTTCCGGGAATGTAGAAGGAGAATATTAGTGCAATAAAAGTCCAAGCATTTCTTTTTTCATTTCTTTTCCAAAGGTATATCGCATTCCAAATATTGTTCAATGATTTAGCAAGGGACAGTTCATTAAGTGATTCTAGCATAAGGTATTAGCATAATTCTTCTGGGGTATTACAATTGTCAAAATTGAAAAAATAAAGAAATTGTATTTACTGTCGACCTATTCCAGGAATGTATAGGGAGAATATATGTGCAATAAAAGTCCAAGCATTTTTTTTTCATTTCTTTTCCAGTGGTGTATCGAATACCAAACATTGTTCAGAGATTTAGCAAGCGATAGTTCATAAGGATTTTTGCATAAGGATTTAGCATAATTCTTCTCGGGTATTACAATAGTCAAAATGTGAAAAACAAGAAATTATATTTACTGTCGACTCATTTCAGGAATGTATAACGAATATTATCATGTCCAAGCATTTTTTATTTCTTTTCTTTTCTAATGGTATATCGAATACCAAATATTGCCCAGAGATTTAGCAAGCGATAGTAACAGTTCATAAGTGATTTTTGCATAAGGAATTAGCATAATTCTTCCAGCCTCTTTGCGGGCACTGGACTTACACCATCCCGCAACTGCATATGTTGGATTCAATTCCAGTCTTAAAAGAGAGAAAAGAAAAGGTCGTTCCCCCGAGAACTTTTGACCCCAGTTTTGTTGGCATATAATTATTCTCGAATCTTTTCTTCCTAGAGAGATGTGTTACAAGAAAAGAACGAGGCGTTTCTCGTTCTGAGTTTCCAGATTTTAACGTTGTTTTTCACAATACACTATTAAAAATTTGCCGTAAAAACGGTTATAATACTGGAATAAATGTTGCCAGGCATTTACCGTTTTAAAAACGAATTTATTGACATAATAAAGTAATATTACGGTCACCAACCCGTAAAACTTAATAACAAAGTAGGGTAGACCGGTAAAATGCTGGAATAAATGTTGCCAGGCATTTAACGTTTTAAAAACGAATTTACTGACGTAATGGAGTGATATTACGGTCAGCAACCGGTAAAACTTAATAACAAAGTAGGGTAAAACGGTAAAAATACTGGAATAAATGTTGCCAGGCATTCACCGTTTTAAAAACGGATATATTGACGTAATGGAGTGATATTACGGTCACCAACCCGTAAAACTTGAAAACAAAGTTAGGTGAAAATGACGGTAGCCTGTATTTTACTGAAATACGGCTGAGAACAGTATAGTTTTACGGAGAATTTCCGATTAAAATTGAGTGTTTTTTTTTTCCTAAAAAGTAACGGGATCTTTTCTAAATATCTTTCGCTTCTGTATTCCATCCAAATCTTTGAAATCTATAACAAAACTACGAAAACCGACAAAAACTTCATCCTCATTACCAGCCGCAACAGAAAGGTGAACGAATCGCCCAAACGAGTGAACGTAAATCGGAGAAATCAAAACGTGAATAATCGTGTTCTAAATTACAGCATACGTTCACGATATTGATATCACCCTGAAGTAATTACCGATAGTTTGATTAAATTCTCTCGTAATTTACAATTCGTTGTACAACCAAGTACATTTATATTCGGAGTTTAAAGGACCTTGTGTGCAACGGATAAGGTAACCGGATAATATTACGTATCGTGTTTCTTCGTTTCTTCAACATATCGTAAGGCCATCCCGGACGTTCAGAGTGAGTTATGAACATTGCTTTAAGCAGCAAAAACATCATGTGGAGACAGTGATACGTATATTTTCTTAAGGCACTTGAAAAAGGCATAAGAGTCTATCTATTATTAATGTTATCCACCATATGGCAAAAAAAGAAAAAAAAAATGCATTAAAAAATACGGTAAATGTCTGGCATCATTTTTTCCAGGATTTTTACCGTTTGAAAAAAGGAAATAAAGACGTAAAAGAGTGATATTACGTTCATCAACCCGTAAAAGATAATAACAAAGTAAGGTAGAATTACGGTCGTGTGTATTTTAATGAAATACGGTTGAGAACAGTATATTTTTATGGAGAATTTCCGATTAAAATTACGGTTTTTTCTAATATTGTACAGTACGTGTTTCATTACTATGAACCTCTAGTTATGGGATATTCATTTGAAATGAAATCCATGAGTCGTATAACAGGGACGATTTAACAATAAATGAACAATACGTGTTATGAAGCGTTAAATACTCTAAACGAACAAGGTAAAACAACAGTGGAGGTCCTGTTGAGTAGGGTTCCCTTACTGTATGGGACCGGAAAAGCAGCCGTCAAAGTAAAGCAAAGTAAGTGTGATACAGTCGTCTTTTTTACACATCTCTCATTGGAAATCGCTCTGACAAATAGCTTTCATGGCATGTTCTTTTTGTATGTTTGTATTTTCAGTCATTCTTCTTCTCCTGATATCTTTCATAAAAAAATTGAGACAAATCTTGTAAATTAATTTAATACTATTTAAAAACAAAATGGGCTTTTATTCACATATAACGACTTCCACAAACTCACAGAGTAATGGAATAAAGTAATTTGTAATAATCAAACTTTTAAATCTTTAATTTTCTAAATTTTTTACTACTTTCAAGGATCATTGCTTATGCGTGCCTCGTGAAATAAGCAACAGAATTTACACGTATCCTTATGTATCATGAAAATGCAAATGTGGTGCAGACAATTTCAAATTTATGTAATAACAAAAAAAAATCAGTAGAGCTTCAAAAGTTCAAACTTGCAGCAAATGTTTTTGTTGAACAGGGTGATATAAGTCTTTTTATAGTTTACATATAACATATCTGTTTTGATGATACTGTTTTTAGAATAATTTATTGTTATTTTTTTCTCATCGCTTATTTATTCCCTTATTTCCTTTCCTCGCTGGGCTATTTTTCCCTGTTGGAGCCCTTGGGCTTATAGTATCATGCCTTTCCAGCTTGGGTTGTAGCTTGGCTAGTAATAATAATAATAATTCAAATCTCTCTCTCTCTCTCTCTCTCTCTCTCTCTCTCTCTCTCTCCTGATTCCAGTTGATCCTTCAAAGATTATAGAATATTATTTTGAGAAAAACTGGTGTAAGAAAAAAGATCGTGAATACATGAATACTTTCCGCATGAAACCTATAATCATATTTATAACACAGTTCTTACCGGGTAAGGAAAATACACAGCCTTTATTGCAAAAAAAAGATATTTATTTCTTTGACATGTGGATTTGGCAAATAAAATAAAAATATTATATAGGAAATCGAGGAGAGATATGACTCTTCCAATAGGATTTCTAAACCAGTTTCTAGGCGTGATAACCACTGAAAAGAATTCACTTCCTGGTTGCGTTATTATTCACACCTAAAAAAAAAAAAAAAAAAAAAAAAAAAAAAAAAAAAAAATTCTTACCCAAAGCTATGTTTGGTACATAACAGAACAAAATGATATTATACCCTCTTGCTTTAGGTACACTCGGGCACACTCTTCTATCTTATTCCCCTTACTCTTATTTTTTCAAGTTTTTATAGTTTATATATGATATCTCTCTTAATGCTGTAACTGTTCTTAAAATATTTTGTTTCAATTGCTCGTTACTTTTTTTTCAGTTAATCTATTTCCTTTGTTCCTTTCTTCGCTGGGTTACTTTTTCCCATTGGAGCCCTTAGGCATATAGCATCCTGCTTTCCCAATTAGAGTTGTAGCTTAGCCAGTATTAATAATAATAATAATAATAATAATAATACATCTTAACAAATACCATATATCAGAACCACGTAATCTTTATAGGGCATCTTTATTTGACGCAGGACTTCTACGCCGTTGGCATGTTGACCAAGGGCGTGTCGATCTGCATGGCGTATTGGAACAACGACCATAGACTCAGTGAAAGAGTTTACTTTATATAGCAAGACGGTCAAGGTTCAGCCTAAACTGATGGTGGTCCTTCAAACAAGGTTCTTTCGTACGGATCATCTCAACCTCAATGCAACTTGACCTATGGTCGGATGCATTTCATTGGAGGAATGTTACCGTAACAGTTTTCTTTGAATCAATGTTATGGTTTCATTGGAAGGTGCATTCGTTTGTAATGCCCTATTAATGAATACCGCTTTGTTACCGAGCTCAAATGAGCTAATGGTTAGTCAATAGTTATAGAGCGCAAACAATCAATCTTGCGTAATACCAACGCAAATATGTTTGCGATTATTAGCATCTATGCATATGTCTATGCGTTTACTTAAGACTGCACAAACGTAGGAACGCAATGACATTGTACACTATACAGTAGTACTATAGTGTTACATAAGCTTATGTAACTTGCGATTCCTTACAAGTCACATATATAACAACACCCCCTGTTTCCTCTTTTGAGCCCGTGGCGCTGTAATGTGCAACCTACCGGTTTAAAGGTTTAAAGGCCACTCATGAATGGCAGAGGGTAGGGACAAGGACATATCCTAGCTGACAGGACAGTGCCCTAATGACTGTCCATATATATATATATATATATATATATATATATATATATATATATATATATGTATGTATATACACATATATATACACACACACACACACATATATATATATATATATATATATATATATATATATATATATGTGTGTGTGTGTGTGTGTGTGTGTGAGTGTGTGCATATATATATATATATATGGGATCAGCGCCCAAGCCCCCTCTCCACCCAAACTAGGACCAGGGATGCCAGGAAATGGCTGCTAAAGACTCAGCAGGTAGACCTATAGGCTCCCCTAAACAACCCATCTTTAGCTCACAAGGATGGTGAGGCTGTAGA
>NC_090728.1:44826065-44838565 GCF_036898095.1 Palaemon carinicauda | reverse complement strand
GATGGGGGGTTTGAGGAAGCCTATAGATTTACCTGCTGAGTCACCAGCAGCCATTGCCTGGCCCTCCCTTGTCCTAACTTGGGTGGAGAGGGGGCTTGGGAACTGATCATACGTATATAAGGCCAGTCAGAAGGGCATTGTTCTGCTAGTCAGTGCATTGTCAATGTCCCTTGCCTCTACCATTCATGAGCAGGCTTTAAGCCTTTAAAGTATGCCTGGTTAGTCAAAGTAATCTTTACCGAAAGACCTTTTGTCTTTGTAAGGTTTCAATTATAATATATATATATATATATATATATATATATATATATATATATATATATATATACATATATATACACATGTATATGTATACACATATACATATGCATGTATACATATACATATATACATATACACACACACACACACATATATATATATATATATATATATATATATACACACACACACGCTTTCCAGATGTCTTTTTTCTACCAAATTAGATAGTTGTTTGCGACCAAAGATGAAATTCCATGTAAATAGAAAATCATATATTATACAAGGAATGCCCGTTACAGGTTAAAAATGAGTCCAGGTCACTTTTCTGTAAAATGTAGCTTCTTTACGATTTTTTTTTTATCATCCAGAAGTTTTTCCCTGAATCTCTTACAAACATTAAACCAGTTTTACAACCTTTTGCTGCTTCTGGGCTTCATGCTTTCAGTTTGGCTTATCATTAGTGATTTTTCTTACGTACAAAGTATCACTTTTCGCCGCATTTTCAGTTTTTAAAGCAGTTATAATCAAGCAATCAATGGTAAATTAAATTATAATTTCTTTATTTAGAGTGTAAGGAAAAGTGATTATGTTAAGAAACTCTATAATCGATCGATTACATACTATGGCCCTAAGGCTAAATTAGAGAGAGAGAGAGAGAGAGAGAGAGAGAGAGAGAGAGAGAGAGAGAGAGAGAGAGAGAGAGAGAACGGTTGAGGGGGCATCTGGTCAATACTCCAGACATCCTATATCCCGAAGCGGTAATTTTTTCTCCCTACACGCAGTTCGGGAAAGGTAGCCATAGTGAGGCAATATAGATAACTAAGTGATCCGGTTTACCGTCCTCAATACACACGTCCTACAGTAAGAGGCTCTCCTTTCAGAACAGCTATCACCTCTACTTAGGTCGTCAGTCTTCACGCAGGGTTATTGTATCTGCTGTTGCTTTTCCTTTCTTTAATCACCATTGAAGAAGGTAATGCCCGGCCTACCACTCCCCTCCCCCCCCTTCACTAGTCTCTGTACCCGTTTGTTTGTTCGTTAGTAGATTATACGATGGGACTTCATAGGCTCCGAGACAGACTCTCACAATATATCGATGGAGGTAAAAATACTATTGTCAATGAAACCAAGTGGCACATTATAAAGTAGTAGTATACGCGACCCGTAAAAAATGAATGTTAATACTAGTGTACACAACCCGCCAAAAATGAAGGTTAAATGTTTACTGTAGATAGACATGCACACACGCAACCCCTCTCACCAAGGTATGATTACTCCTTCTCTCCCCTACCCGAGAGACGGGTATAACTGAGGGTGACCGGTAACACACACACACACACACACATATATATATATATATATATATATATATATATGATAAATTTTGCACATTTTTACGTGTTTTTCATATTCAAATAAGCCATATATATTTTGATACATTAATGTCTGGATTCTCTTAACGACCTCGGGATCAGAGCCCCAGGCGAAATCACACAAAGACAAGAGCTTGGCTCCGGCCGGGAATCGAACCCTGGTCGGCAAGCTTGTACAGACAGTGACTAACCCACTTGGCCACGAAGAATATATATGGCTTATTTGAATATATATATATATATATATATATATATATACACACACACTTGCTCTTTAATATTAAAATACAGGGGAGATTGGGATCTCATAAAAGGACTACAGTAAATGTAAGCTCCCGCAATTTGATATCGCTGTAATTTATTACAGACAAGAATAATAATTACCTGTCTGATTATAACTTAGGTGAAACGTCAAGGTTATAAAATTAGTTTTATAATTTTGACAATGATACCGGTAGCCAATGAATAAACATTTCTTATTTGAATATAAGAAAAAAAAAAAAAAAAAAAAACATTAATATCTTCTTACTTCCCTTTCACCAAAATTGTGGAATCAAGTCACGAGTTTGTACTTTTGTTACCTTTGCCAATGAAGTTCGAAGGAGGTTATGTTTTCGCCCATGTTTATGTGTGCGTTTGTTTGTGATCAGCTTCCTGGTTACAATTTTAGTCGTGGGGTATTGAAACTTGCAGGGATTAAATGTTATATAAAAAGTTTAGAATTATTTGTTTATGGAAGGTCACGGTCAAAGGTCAAGGACACGGTCAAGCAAAATGTCCAATTCACGTAACCAGCCATAAGTTTGGACATCGTTGTCACAGAGACTTCAAACTTGTTTCCCATTTGAGTGTATGAAACTCCACGACACTTAATACATGTTAAGGTCAAAGGTCAAGGTCAAGATCGAGCAAAAGGTAGAGAAATAAGCTGCCACGGCGGAGGTCTACGCTCTACTGGGTCCCTCTCTAGTTTCTTGTTTTAAAAGGAGGATAAAAGAATCGACTCTGCGAGTGATTAACTTTTGACGATTTGTCTTAAATACCATATTCACTTAATAGTTCCTCAATAATAAAATATTTGATGAAGAAGTGTTCAAAAGAAATTCTCATAACATGTAATATATGTTACTTATATTAATTATCTGATTTATATGAATCTAAATGATTGAGTCAAATCTTGACTTTATTCCGGCTTATATTTATCTCGTTTTTTTCATATAAATCACTTTATAATAGTAAATCATTTCATAAATAAAGTTTACATACATCATTTCATCAACACTGTGACCGAAATTTAGAGGAATGGTCGTGCTATTAGTAGCCAGAGTTCGTATAACATAATTGATATATTACTATCATATCAAACCATCAATAAATGTGTAAACTAAAGTTCGACCCAGTAACACTGATTCACTTTGAGAAGGTCCTCTTCCCGTGTATTTCAATCACATCTTTTTTCTTTCAAGGTGTATAATTACTTACTTGTTTTTGGGGTTTAAATCCAACCCTCCACTGAAGTCGAGTGAACTATTTCTCGGGCGGGAGATGTTAATAAGGCTGGTAATTAAGGAAAACTAGCCAATTTACTGGCTCGTTTAAATGTACGTTTGACGTTTTACAGATTAACGTACCAAAAATAAAAAATAAAAGTTTAAAATTTCCACTCGGTAATACTCGAACATTTTCTGTGACAATTTGGTGAAAATCCAAATACCGAAGTCGTACACAAACATACACACACACACACACACACACACACACACACATATATATATATATAATATATATATATATATATATATATATATATATATATATATATATATATATATATACATATATATATATACATCTCTATATCTATATATATACAATATATACATATATATACAGACATATATATAAATATATATATATACATCTCTAAATCTATACGTATATATATATATATATATATATATATATACAATATATACATATATATACATATACATACACACACACATATATATATATATATATATATATATATATATATATACTGTATATATATATATATATATATATATATAGAGAGAGAGAGAGAGAGAGAGAGAGAGAGAGAGAGAGAGAGAGAGAGAGAGAGAGAGTAGAACCATTATGCAAAAGTAATACTGAAAAGAAAAGTTTCGAATAAAAAAACAAAAAACAAATACGCTGAAAAAAGCGTACCCTAAAAAAAATTGTATATATGAAGAAAAGTAATTCTTCGAATCTTTCTGAGTCTTTCTCCGTTGTATGGGACACGTGATCACCCTCTCCAACAGATTTACAACAAAGATAAAGACCCCTCGTTGTCATAATAGCGGTTTACCTTAAACACCTATCTGGTGTTTTTACAACCTGTAGCTCGGATTTTATTTCGACACTTTTACTGGAAAGGCTGCGCGCAGTTTTTTTTTAAAGAGACTTCGTATTACTACTTTCGACGGATTTTAAAGTTTGTCCTAAATACTTCGTCTGTGAGTGTGCCACTCACAGGCTATAATATGTTCTTTAGTCTTATCTCTCTCTCTCTCTCTCTCTCTCTCTCTCTCTCTCTCTCTCTCTCTCTCTCTCTCTCTCTCTCTCTCTCTCTCTCTCTCTCTTTATACATATATATATATATATGTATATATTTTGCATATGAATGTGTGTATATATATATATATATATATATATATATATATATATATATATATATATATATATATATATACAGTATATATATATACATATATATATATATATATATATATATATATATATATATATATATATATATAATGGATGCTAATCATCATAATATCTTTCTCAAACAGAAACAAATTTCTGTCTCCTATTGGGTTTGGAAACTAGATCAAATCTTAGTATGGTATATATATATATATATATATATATATATATATATATATATATATATATATATACTGTATATATATACATATATATACATATATATGTGTGTATGTGCGTGTGCATATATATGTACATACATACACATTCATATACATGCATGAATTTATAAATACATATATACATATATACTAATATATATATATACATATATATACATATATACTGTATATATATATATATATATATAGAGAGAGAGAGAGAGAGAGAGAGAGAGAGAGAGAGAGAGAGAGAGAGAGAGAGAATGGTTTGTATACTCTGGGATAGATAGATATCATCATGAACTCAAATCCAGATATATGCATATGCACGAATAATAATATACTCCTAATGATTTGCCTATTTACGGCGACCCTGCCCAAGCACCAGCGCACACGACCCAAATTCCACGTATGCGCACAAAACAAGTCTAGCCGTTTGTCCAAAAAAAAATCCTCATACCAGAAGCATCATGTGCAATGATATAAGATTTCTAGGTGGTCTTGATTATGTATGACCATTTTAGGAACAAAGTATGAGAGCTCATATGCTTTCGCTTTCGGTTATCGAAGATATTATTACGATTGTGAATAATCTTTAAGAATTGTTGTTTTAAAAGCTAAGCATTAATAATAATGTCAAAAACTTTAGTTTACAAGGAGCAATATGGCCAATCGGACAAAATAGTCACACTTCTTATCCAGAGGTTGTGCAAGTGACTACTTATTTTTTAAAATGATAATGTTAATTAGCAGCATTTATTAGAAAACGAACAATGTAAAGTCTCTTGGCACACACACATAAATACACAAACACATATATATATAAATATATAAATATATATATATATATATATATATATATATATATATATATATATATATATATATTATACTTATCACTTACCATTAACGATGCCATTGTAATTAACATCACAATCACAGGAATTATCATTCTATTCATAATTACCATAATTATTTTATTATTAAATTAAAGCTTACAAATACTGTATATGGGAATCTTTAGTGCTGCAGCTCAATATAAAATTAAATATAAAAAGCGTATCTAAAAATAAACCCTCCATAGAATGAAATAAGAAAAAAAAAAAAACGAAAGAGGAGAGACAGAAAGTCTTCATCTGCTCCTCTTCTTCCTCCCATACACACGAAGCAATGATGACATCCTGGGTTAAATTGTCACTTTGCGGTTTCCTCTTTAACCACCAGTTAAAGACTGTGACGTGAGGTAGGGTGGGAAGAGGGGTCAATGAGTGACCTCACCCCAGGCGCAATCATGCAACTCCGAGGGAGAAATGACTGATATTATAAAGGCAGTCTTTATAATTCTACAGTTCAATGCATTGGAAAAACTTTTTTTCTCTCAGTAATATTTTCCTTATTTATATAAACTATTAGTTTTGCAAGTGTTAATAAGGTCCGTGCACTGAAAAATTATCTTTTCTTAGTAAATTTCATTTATATATTTGATGCCTTGACGTGTGGATGAACCAAGAAAAGCTATGAAGACAGTTATTTATATATATATATATATATATATATATATATATATATATATATATATATATATATATATATACATATACATATATATATAAAAACATATACACACACACACACACATATATATATATATATATATATATATATATATATATATATATATATGTATATATATATATATATATATATATATATATATATATATATATATATATATATAGACCTTGATATATGTAGTCTTTATGATGCTACAGTTCAATGCATTGAAAAAAAAAAACATTTTCTTTTAGTAATATTTTTCCTTATCGATAACACCTAATAGTTTTTGCAACTTTTCATAAGTTCAGTGCATTGAAAAATATTTTTTTTCATAGTAAATTTAATTTACAAATTTGCCTTGGTGTTTGGAATAAATTTATTGTGGATATTTGAATCATTTTGATGGACGGTACAAGAAAAGCTGTGTAGTCAGATTTGTGCGTGTGGGATATATGTATGTATGTAAGTATGTATGTACGTATGGTATGTAAGTACGTATTATGTTTGCATATATATATATATATATATATATATATATATATATATATATATACATACATATATATAAATATATATATATATATATATATATATATATATATATATATACATAAATTTATATACAAACACACAGACATATATATATATATATATATATATATATAGAGAGAGAGAGAGAGAGAGAGAGAGAGAGAGAGAGAGAGAGAGAGAGAGAGAGAGACCGCGCACAATTTCTCATTCTTTACTTGATAACAAAAAAAGAAAATAACTTTACAAGATTAAGTAATGCAGCTTTAGAAATTTTGTAATCAAAGCAGCATTATAATTTTGAAGACCTCTATAATAAGGCCTCTGCTTTCACGATTAAATTCGGATATTGTGCGATTAAAAACCAGTTATAATAATTGCCAAATATCAAAGGCTTCATAATAGGCTCAATTTTTTTTTAAATGGATTAAGCATCAAGTATAACAGTGTAAATTGGGTCATCATGTATTTGCCCTTTTAAAAATAATCAATTTTTTTATGATATAAAAATAATATTTATATGATGCTTAATTTTTTTAAAGTGTATTAAGCATCAGGTATAAGTGTAAATTGGGTCATCATATATTTGCCCTTTTAAAAAAATTCAAATCTTTTTTTATGATATAAAAATATTTATATGATGCTATGAAACAGGCTATCTTTCAAAACCACTTCACCTTACATAAAAAAGTTTTTGACTCCTGTTCATGGTTCAAAAATACCTGACCCAAACCTTTAAATATTTTGGCGAATGGTATTTATTCACCCCTGTCTACTTCTTAGTTTAATTATTTGTTTGTTTGTTAGCAGCTTTACACAAAAACTACTGTACCGATTTTGACCAAACTTGGTAGTCATTTTGGGCATAACCACAGGATGATTTTTATTTTATTTTTTTCGATATACTAACGCTACCAATATACATACATACATATACCAAGGCACTTACCCCAATTTTGGGGGGTAGCCGACATCAACAAATGAAACAAAACAAAAAGGGGACCTCTACTCTCTACGTTCCTCCAAGCCTCCAATATACATATTTCGAGTAATTGTTGTAAGTGAGCAGAGTATGACCAGACTCTTGCTGAATAACATTTCTAAAATTATATAAAAACACGGGTGAAAGCAGTCGGTGCTCTTATTATCATATACTGGTTGATTCTACCAATTCAATAGCAAGATGTCTTAATATCCAGAGGTTTTATAGGGTTGTTTGAATTTATTTACTAATGGTGATGCAATGATAACAGAAATTAGCCTATAAATCACACACACGCATAATATATATATATATATATATATATATATATATACATATATTTATATTTATATGTAAATAAATATACATACATATATATATATATATATATATATATATATATATATATATATGTCTGTGCTTTCCCTAGAAAACAAGCTCGTTGCATGTGAAGTTGACGTTATTCTCTTTACTTCAATTCCATTTCCTGAATGTAGATCTGAGATTGTTGAATTTCTTTATAGAAATCTAGCTAAAACTAGTGCAAGGTGCAAATTATGGGGAATGAAGTTGAACTCTAACAAAACCCAAAGTATGGCAATAAGTAGGTCGAGAATAGTGGCTCTTCGACATCCAGATCTCAGCGTTGATAATGTTTCTTTAACTATATACGACTCTTAAAATTTTAGCTGTGATTCTTGATAGCAAATTTACTTTTGAGAAACACATTCCGTCTGTTTTTTCTCCAAAAGAGCAAAAAAAATGGCTTAATGAGAAAGTCTTTGAAATTTTAATCGTTCATTACTCCTCTTGTGGCTTTTTTATTTACTAATTTTCTTTCCTCACTGGGTTATTTTTCCTTATTGGAGCCCTTGTGCTTATAGCATACTTCTTTTCCAAAGAGGGTTGTAGCTTAGCTAATAATAATGATAATAATAATAATAACAACAACAACAACAACAACAACAATAATAACAATAATAATAATAATAATAATAATAATAATGATAATAATAATAATAATAATACGGCTTTTGTTTTATACTTTCCATGACATTTATGTGACAATGGTGAAGGGGATGAGTAGCAACACTATGTGTATAAAGATGGAAAATGTTAAAACTTTCTATCTTTTCAAATTTTTTTTTTCAAATCCTTTTCAGACGATCATAAGAAAGACTCTCTTGCAATAGTTAAGTAATCGATAACAGGTTAGGGTTTTTTATTAAGTTTTTAGAAAATTGGCCATAACGGGCTTGCACTGGGGCCAGTAAGGACATTTGGTACAACCGGGGCAAGCCATGCAGTTGCACTGTGAGGATAATAGAGGTTGGACAGCAAGGTGGAAGACACGAAGCCGGGGTCGAGGTAAGTCAAGTGTTATGTCATGACGTGTCATTGGAATTACAATATCTATTATTATCATTATTACGACCGATATTGGCAAATATAATCATATTCATTAATATGGAAAGTTATCACTCATTCCCTTAAGAAATATTCAAAGAACTAAATACCATACTTGTAAAAAAACAAATAAAAGTGAATCGGGGTAGAACGGAGATGGAAATAACCGCTATACAATAAATGAAAAAAGTAAACTAAATAATAAACTTATACACATATAAACGCAGTTTACTCAGATTAATATAGATAATAGATTTTAAAGAGCCTACCAAATTATGGGAAAAAAGCATCCGATGTCTCTTAACCTCAAGCTCATTATGTTCTTAAACTGGCAGGAAGACGATTCCTAAGCTCGAGAGCAAAGTGAATAAAAGATCTTTGATACAGGGCAGTGAGACATCACGTCCCACTGAAGGGATGCAGACGCTTTAACTCTAAAGCTAATATGTATGTTGTAACTAGGGACAGTGACACTGGTAGAAGATCTCCCCTCCAACAAGAGGACATTTGATTATATACAGAAGACTGACTGTTCTTTTTAGTACCGGCATTTCTAAGTAGATTATTATTATCATTGAAGTAATTTTTGATGGCGTTACAAGAGAGAGAGAGAGAGAGAGAGAGAGAGAGAGAGAGAGAGAGAGAGAGAGAGAGAGAGAGAGAGAGAGAGAGAGAGAGAGAGGGGGGGGTTACTAACCCCATCTCCCCTTACCCCTCTCTCGAGATGTAGCAATAACATAATTACTAACAGTTATTAGAAAAACATACGGTCTCTGTTCTGTTTTAATTACATCCTTCATTTAACGATAAAAAAGCCCAGATTACACGTAATTCTTGAGGGAACACCAGAGTTTCCTCTTTTCATTCCATTATTTAGCAGGGCAAAATCTAACCGAGGCTCTTTGTATCAAGAGGCGTAGGTGGAGATGATGATGATGATGATGACCGTTCAGAAACTTGCAGGACGTATCCTTTAGAAGACATAAAGAAGTATCCTACAATAGCTTTCAGGACTTGACATTCAGAAGCCTCCAGGACGTTTCCTTCAAAATCCTTCAGTGCGTATCATCTATAAGCCTTCGGGACGTTTCCTTCAGAATCCTTCAGTACGTATCATCTATAAACTTTCAGGACGTTTCCCTCAAAAGCCTTCAGGACGTGTTATTCAGAAGTCTTCATGACTCATTCTTTAAAATTCTTCGAGGCGTATCCTTTAGGAGCCTTCAAAGCGTATTACTCGGAAGCCATCAGGACGTTTCCTTCAGAACCTTTAGTACATATCATCCATAAACCTTCAGGACCTAGAATTCAGAAGCCTTCAGGACGTATCACTTTAGAATCCTTAGGACATAACCTTCAGAAGCATTGAGAACATATCCTTCAGAAGCCTTATGAATATATCCTTAGATCCCCCTATGCTTCTGAGTACAGCAACTACGAATCCATCATAATTGGCAAGTACTGAGGGTAGTTTGTAGCGCTACGGCCAAGCGTCCTAATTTGCTTATTATCGCTCCGACTGTTATCTTGTATAGAATAAAAAAGTTTGGAAATGGTCTACGGATCTTAAATATGTTGTGTAAGGGGGGTCGGGGGGGGGGGCAGCCCCCCTGGGTAAGGATACGGCTTTTAGCATAAGTTAGGTGGGTTTTTTAAGTTGGCTTCTCCCGCCAAAATTGTTTTTAGAACGACGGCCACAGTTCAGAATATTCCCGTTTTCTACGGGATCTGGCCATCACCCTACAAAGGCTCCAGTACTGATAAATGTAATAACAGGACCCCAATCGGTAATGACCCATAAATCACAGCGGCCGGCGACCTTTCAAATATCTGCAGATGCGTCTACAATGCCGAATGACATAACACTACTTCCTTGGTTTGTAACACAGACGTTTGATACGTGAGAACATTCGCTCCAACTCGGCGCAGTTCGTGACTCTCATAAGAAGCACAAGTGTGGATCTTCCTCTTTACTTTTCATATCGTGAGGATTCGCCAGCGCGAATATATAGATCAATGTTGTAATTTGCATACGCCGACGTCGCGAAACCGCTTGTTATTTCGGCGACGTTGTGTGAAATGCTCAAGACTCGCGAAGTACTAGGTGATATAAGCAAAACGAAAGTGGTTTTGGAATTGGAATAGGATGACGTTACCAGACACGACGAACAACGCGTTAAATGTGTCACTTCTATAAAAAAAATAGGGATTAGACATTGTCATTTCTACATAAAAAGAGGGATTAGACATTATTTCTATAAAAAATTAGGGATTAGATGTTGTCATTTCTATAAAAAAAAAAGAATAGGCATTAGACGTTATCATTTCTATAAAAAAAAATAGGGATTAGATGTTGTCATTTCTATAAAAAAAAAATAGGGATTAGATGTTGTCATTTCTATAAAAAAAAAAAAGAATAGGCATTAGACGTTATCATTTCTATAAAAAAAAAATAGGGATTAGATGTTGTCATTTCTATAAAAAAAAAATAGGGATTAGATGTTGTCATTTCTATAAAAAAAAAAAGAATAGGCATTAGACGTTATCATTTCTATAAAAAAAAAAATAGGGATTAGATGTTGTCATTTCTATAAAAAAAAAATAGGGATTAGACGTCGTTTCTATAAAAAATGTGGATTAGACGTTGTCATTTCTATTAAAAATAGGGATTAGACGTTGTCGTTTCTATAAAAAATAGGGGTTGGATATTATCATTTCTATAATGAAATAGGGATTAGACATTGCCATTTCTATAGAAAAATAAGGATTAGACGTTATCATTTCTATAAAAAATAGGGATTAGGCGCTGTCGTTTCTATGAAAATTGGGGATTAGACATTATCATTTATATAAAAAATAGGAATTAGACGCTGTCGTTTCTATAAAACATGGGGATTAGACATTGTCATTTCTTTAAAAAAAATAGGGATTAGATGTTATTTCTACAAAAAAAAAAAAAAAATAGGGATTTGACATCATTTCTATAAAAAAAATTGGGATTTTACATAATTTCTATAAAAAAAAATAGGGATTAGATGTTATTTCTACAAAAAAAAAAGAGATTTGGCGTCATTTCTATACAAAATAGGGATTTTACATCATTTCTTTAAAAAAATAGAGATTATACATAACAAATAAGAATAAACTACAAAAACTTTAACGAAAATCATTTGGGAGTCTACTTTCTAGTGTCTCATTTCTTAACATGCCAACTAGGAGCGATAACTACCATTGTAGTCTAATGTTTCTCGGAATAAAGTGTTGTTACAGCGATTATGTGTAGCGTTTGAAGGTTCTCTAAGCTATTGTTCGCTCGTGGCACAGGGTCAATATGTGGGCTTTTTACATGCTAAGCCCTCCGAAAAGTCTTAAGAAAAACTCTCAAGGAATATTTACGTATGTATGGGAATGAACGGATATATGGTGTAGCCTACTTTGGCATACATAAGATTAGTTTTAGCAATTCTTTTTTTTTTT
>NC_090728.1:44808565-44821065 GCF_036898095.1 Palaemon carinicauda | reverse complement strand
ATTAGATCAATGAAATACAGAATTGAGTGTAGATCCACAATTTGTATCCTGACTATTAAAATCATTATATTATAATGTCTGCTGGTCGTTCATTTTGGATATAATTTTTGTGAATATGTATATAACTTGATCGCAGACATTATCACTGAATTGTCTTCATACTTACAACAACAAAATATCTATAATTAGCCTACATGGATTAGACTTGAATTGTGGATTTCTTTTTATTTTTATTTTTTTTTTTTTGGCAATAATCCGTCTTTACAAACCTTACACGAATCTAACGTTTACTTCACTGTCTTTTGATGAAAATGGAACTGCAAACCTTTAGACTCTGAAAGTTGAGGAATTATTTAAGATGTTTAATGTGAGGTTTTTAGCAAGATGACAAAAAATAATTAGTATATAAACTAATTTTACATTGGTATATGATCCAAATGATAATATATTCTACCCGTTTTAAACGATTAATAATTCTGGATGTAATACTAGATGAAATACTAGGATAGTAATCAGATTTTTTCGTTGGTTCATTGCACGACTGAAGCTACACAATACATATTTCTTTTAAATTGTCAATTCAGAAGTCAAAGCACCTTATCTAATTTACTTCACACTCAAAACATAAACTTAAGATTACTTGCATGTAAAGAAAATCTAGAAGTGATCGTTAAATATGAAATATTAACATAAATATATTTTGGTTTATCTTATGCTACCATTGTACTTTGGTTTTTTTTTTTTCTTCTTTTTTTTTTCATTCTCTTCTTTCCAACCAGAGCTGAACGCCAATACAGGAACTCCTTGTAGTCATGTCAAGGCAAACAAAATCGTGTTTGAAACTTTAATAACATTGCTTGCAAGAGAACAAGACAATATGCATCTAATGGCCGTGAACTATTTACTCTTTTTTTCGTCTCTTCTAATGTTTCAATTTCCTTCTGACCTCAGTTAAAAACAAGCAAAGGACCACGCTCCGAAAACAGAGCGGTTTTTTTCTCACGTTGATTTGTAGCACTTTTTTTATGCGTTGTTAGAAATGGAATTTGCCGTATATTCAAACTTTGTTGACACTGCAAATACGCAAGTGATCGTGTTTAACTCTTTCTTAGCTGTTTGATTAAGGGTCCCTTTGTTGTACTTAGGGATGGTGCGATGGAGGAGTAGCGTGTATCATTTCTTTCTCCACTGTAGGTTTGGTTTACGTTGCATAATTCATCGTTATTACCGAATAATAAGCTTTATTTCTAAATATTGGAGTTATAATAGATCTGCATTATTGCGATGAGAAAATCCTACTAGGGTTCTGAAGTGGATTTAAGAATATAAGCTACGAACCTAGTTGAAAAAGTAGGATGCTATAAGCCAAAGGGCTCTAACAGGGAAAAATAGCCCAGTGAGGAAATGAAATAACGAAATAAATAAACTATATGAGGAATAATGAACAATTGAAATAAACTATTTTAAGAACAGTAACAATATCAAAAAATATCTTCCATACATAAACTCAAAAATACTAAAAAACAAAACGTTAAGAAATAGACATTCAAATTATAGCAATATATATATATATACATATATATATATATATATATATATATATATATATATATATATATATATATATATATATATATATATATATAAACTGTGTGACGACCCAAAACATAAACATAAACCCTGAAAAAAAAATTCCAAGAAACGTATGCATCAACATTCCATAGAACCATTGACATCACATTTAATTTAAATCCATATACCCAATCCCTTCTACGAGTAGTGTTTTTTTTTTTTTTTTTTTTACCCAGGCCACAGTTGAGACTAAGCCAACAGTGCCGAAGAAAGCCGCATGACAGAGAGCAGACAAGGGAGGCCTCGGATGTTCAGAAGGAAGGACGTCTCCCAAGGACCGCGAATGGCTTAGGGCATCCGGGAGGCTGAAGGCATCGCGATGCAGGTGTGGGAGCGCAACTGCTGCTGCTGATAATTCGGGTCACCTCGCAAAAAAAGCCTTCGCCTTATGTTAATCTGAAATAATGTCGGCCTCCGGAGCTGTCATTTACTATTTATTTAAAAAAAGAAACAGGGCTTGAGTGCTTTTGCTGTCAGTTATTTCCGGCAATTTTTGATTCCTATGACATCAGCTTTTGATTAGTATGCATGAAATGCAAGCCATCATTTTTATATTATTTCAACAATGTCTATCCTATTCATGTTTAAGTGATGTTGATAAAAAAAATCTTAAATTGTTTCTGATTGTTAAAAGATCAGTTAAAGGGCAATAATAAGGCGTCTGACACCTAAGTTCTTGATTATCAAGTTGATCATGTAAATGAATATACTTTGAAAGGCATGGTATGATATTATAAAGAATACACAGCAATAATAAGCAATTAGATGATATTGAATTCCTTATGGATTAAACGTAAAGGACATTCACTTTCAAATCAAGCTTCTTAAAAAGGAAAGCCAATTTGAATTCACATAATGATAGCATGTACTTTTTTACCTTCTTTTTTTTTCTCCATGTCTCCTTATCACATTTCTACTGCTTTCAATTTCAGTTAATAGAATGTTCCTCTTTATTCCACAGATAGTGTACGGAACCCGTCAAATTAATGGCAAAAAATTTAAGTATTTAGGCAAACACACGCATGCCCCACCCCGCCTTCTCACCAGGGTATGATTATCCCCTCTCCCAGTCCCCATATTTTATATATATATATATATATATATATATATATATATATATATATATATACATTATATATATATATATATATATATGAATATAAATAAATATATATGAATGTATAATATATATATATATATATATATATATGAATATAAATAAATATATATGAATGTATAATATATATATATATATATAAATATTTTATATATATATATATATATATACATATACTGTATATATATAATATATATATATATATATATATATATATATATATATATATATATCCAGAAAATTGCTCTTTATTACATAGGGGAGATTGTTTGTTTCGAAAAGTGTCCTCCAAATAATCCGCATATAATAATGAATTTTCTATATATTCTCTATTATGAATTTATAATTTTGCAAAACATTCATCGTTATTTTTCATGATAGGATTTCTAATTTATTACTGAATTAATCATATGGTAATATACAGGACATTAACTTTGTTTAATAAATTTCATATCATGTAGATTATGTACAATTTTATAGTAATTTATAGAAACATCAATCTTATAGCAATTTGACCTTGTCAATCAGTGGTTCCAATTTTCCTTCTACTGAAACCCTTAAATTCCCTTAAAGGGGTCATTCGCCCCCCCCCCTCCCCCATGGGAACCCTTCATTTACATCATAATGTATTGGAAACGCCTCTGCCTGGCGATCTGCCGGACTGGGGTTGTTCGAGCCCCGCTCAAACTCGGTAGTTCTATGTAGTGTCTACAACTTCATCATCCTTGTAAGCTAAGGGTTGGAGGTCTGGGGGAACCTATAGAACTATCTGTTGAGCCATCAGCAGCCATTGTCTGGCCCTCCTTGGTCATAACTTGGAGGGATAGAGGTCTTCGGTGGTGATCATACATGCATATATATATATATATATATATATATATATATATATATATATATATATATATATATATATACATATATACATATATATATATATATATTTATATATATACAGGTATACATATATATATATACATATATATATGTAAATATATATACATATATACATACATACATATATACATATATATATATATATATATATATATATATATATATATATATATATATATATATATATATATATATATATATGGTCTGTGCCTAGAGCATTGTTATTGTCCCTTGCCCTTTTAAATGATAAAATAGTTTCTAATATAATAAAAAGTTTTGCGCTTTCAGCAATATGGAAGAATTTAAACAGACAAAGGAATTCTTTATCTAAAGACAGACTGACAGACAGAAAGATATCAATAATCATTTCCTGTATTTTTTTTTTTTAAGATTTTTCATATATCTATATAATTATTGATTTTTCTTATCTGTGAGTATCTAAATTTTTTTAATTATACTTCATATTCATATAGTTTATTTCTTCGTCTATTAAACGTTAATCCACACAGTAAATATTAGCGATAAAAACACGGTAATATTTATTCCCTGTGACGATTATCAAGACTGAGTGTTTGCTAATGTCACAAAAAAAAAAAAAAAAACCTGCTTTATAAAGTGGTCTTGAGCTTCCATTAAACGTATCTGATGAGTCACCCAGGAAGGAAATGTAGGAGTATAGAGCTAGGTTCGGAATTGTCTTTATATATATATATATATATATATATATATATATATATATATATATATATATATATATATATATATATATATGTGAGTGTGTGTGTGTGCGTGTGTGTTATATATACTGCATATATATATATATTTATATATATATATATATATATATATATATATATATATATATATATATATATATATAGTTTTACATATATATTTAGATATTCGTCTATACATTATGTAGTGTGAATGGGTTGTATACGCATTTAAGGTTTTATGTATATATATATATATATATATATATATATATATATATATATATATATATACACATATATATATATATATGTATTTATATACATAAAACCTTAAATGCGTATACAACCCATTCACATTACATAATGTATAGACGAATATCTAAATGATGACTAGGAATTGCAAAATTTTTAGGGATCAATTGTGCAAAATTATTGATTCTACTCAATTTTTATTTCACAATAGAAATATAATAAAAAGACATTTTTGACCTTTTCGTTACCTTGACTTTGACCCAACCATCCCACCAAATTTCATGAGATTCGGTCAAAGAGTTTTTAAGTTATGCAACTCACAAACACACAGATAGACATACAATAAAATACACGCCTATCAAAACATAACCTTCGCAACGAAGTTGGTGAAACTAATTACATTAAAAACTAAAGGAGCACTCAGTAGAGTGCAGACCTCCACCGTGGATGCTTATTTCCCGACCTTTTTTCTCGACCTTGACCTTGACCTTTGACCTCAACATTTATTAATTGGCGTGGATTTTCGTACACTCAAATATGAACCAAGTCTGAAGTCTGTGACAACAATGTCCAAACGTATGGCTAATTACGTCAATTGGACATTTTTCTTGACCGTGACCTTGGCCAACCAAAATTTAATCATTTCCAGATTTTTACATAAAAGTTAATCTCTCAAAGTTTCATTACACTAAGATTAAAATTGTGGCCAGGATGCTGTCCACATACAAACACACACACAGACAAACAAACAAACAGGGTGAAAACAAAACTTACTTCCAACTTCGTTGGCGGAGGTAACAATACAAGATTTCACAGAAGGGAAAACATTAGTCATCTTGTCCAATTGTTGTCTTACTCGAAATCATCTTATTATTATCATTATTATCACTTGTTAAGCTACAACCCTAGCTGGAGAGGCAGGATGTTATAAGCCCAGGGGCTCCAACAGGGAAAATAGCCCAGCGAGGAAAGGAAACTAGGAAAAATAAAACTTTTAAGAAGAGGAAGATTAAAATAAATATCTCCTATATAATCTATAAAAACTTTAACAAAACAAGAGGAAGAGAAACAAGACATAACAGCATGCCCGAGTGTACCCTCAAGCACGAGAACTCTAACCCAAGACAGTGGAAGACCATGGTAGAGAGGCTATGGCACTACCCAAGACTAGAGAACAATGGTTTGATTTTGGATGTCCTTCTCCTAGAAGAGCTGCTGACCATAGCTAGAGTCTCTTCTACCCTTAACAAGAAGAAAGCGGCCACTGAACATTACAGTGCAATAACCCTTTGTGTTTTAGTATGCATCTCTCTCTCTCTCTCTCTCTCTCTCTCTCTCTCTCTCTCTCTCTCTCTCTCTCTCTCTGATGAATAAAACACGATAGGAAGCAGGAAGTCGCTATTTCCTTCGTAAGTGGTAATAAGGGAAATCATGCATGCATGATGTATGTTCTTCTCGGCAAGACGCGTGAGTCAAATTTACTACTTCGGTGAACTTTTGGGTCACGATAGTTCTTGGGGTTTATTCTTCTAAAGTTCGACCTGCACTGAAGGTGCAGGCCACAGGCTCTTGCCCAAGGTAGCCTGTAAGTGGGAGAATTTTTCAAAGGTCATATATGGAGTCTTATTGTGTATGTATGTAGTTCAGGAAAATGTTTTATTAATTCATTTATTAATAATTTTGATAATTTTTATTGACAATTTTGATAATTTGAGCTTTTAAATTTGTTGGCTGTTGCATGACTGATTCCTTAC
The DNA here is from genome assembly GCF_036898095.1 of Palaemon carinicauda. Classification (NCBI taxonomy): domain Eukaryota; kingdom Metazoa; phylum Arthropoda; class Malacostraca; order Decapoda; family Palaemonidae; genus Palaemon; species Palaemon carinicauda. Next base: position 44,814,700 of record NC_090728.1, on the reverse strand, counting down.
TGTTCCTCTTTTATATCTTCCTCCGTCAACGAAGTTGGAAAGAGGTTATGTTTTACCCCCTGTTTGTGTGTTTGTTTGTTTGTGTGTTTGTTTGTTTGTGTGTTTGTTTGTGAACAGCATCTTGGCCACAATTTCAATCGTAGAGTAATGAAACTTGCAGGATTAACTGTTATATAAAAAGCTGGAAATGATTAAATTTTGGAAGGTCAAGGACAATGGTTCATATTTGAGCGTATGAAAATCCACGCGAATTAATACATGTTAAGGTCAAAGGTCAAGGTCAAGGTCAATAAAAGGTGTAGAAATAAGCTGCCGCGGCGGAGGTGTGCGTTCTACTGAATGACACTCTAGTTTTTTATTTCATTATCTGTCACAGCTAAAACTCTAGTTATATATTTAGCAGGCACAATTATGCAAATTAGGTCAAACTTTAACCACGAACTTTCTAAAAAGCAAAAAATTAAAAACACTTCGCCATTCCTTACAATCTGATATCAAAACTAGTTCACCACGGTTTTTGTAATGCCCAATTGATTCGGGCCACTTGTAACTTGGTCATGTGACTATTTGACATAGTTCCAAAACTTTAAACCAAAATGGGATTGTAATTAGGCTAAGTGATGCAGTATTGGTAACAATGCAAGGCTTCAACTTGGAATTTTATTTTAAATAATCAATGCCGTTCATGAAGAGGTCTGATTTTGATAATGACAACAACAGCAACAACAACAATAACAACAACAACAACAACAACAACAACGACAAAACCATAATAATAATAATAATAATAATAATAATAATAATAATAATAATAATAATAATAACGATAATAATAATAATAATAATAATAATAATAATAATAATAACAACAATAATATTATTATTATTATTATTAGTATTAGTATTATTATTATTATTATTATTATTATTATTATTATTATTATTATTAGTAGTAGTAATAGTAGTAGTAGTACTAATGAAGAATGAAAGACGTCCATGAAGATTATCCCATCATTCGATTAAATTTCCATTTTAGTGTTGTTAGTCAGAAATATAATTTCCAATTACTTTTCATAATGAATCTCTGATTTAATTAGAAATGAAAATATAAGTATCCAACAATATATATATATATATATATATATATATATATATATATATATATATATATATATATATATATATATATGTATGTATACATACATATACATATATATGTGAAGAAAAGAGAAGGAGGAACAGGAAAAACAGATCGATTAAAACTCAGTAACAGAACGCACCAAACAGAATATTAAACTAAAAAAAAAAAAAAAAAAAAAAAAAAAAAAAAAAGTAACTTAGATCAAACTCTTCCCCTAAATTTGCTAAACAATTACGAATAAACAAGTAAATCTTCCGTGCGTTGTGCAATAAGAAATAGAAAGTCTGTTTAACCCCATTAAACAAAGCAAACGATGGGCTGCTGTGTTCGTGACCTTCGTGGTTGAAGGAAAAATTTTTCAAGGACGAAGATTACGAAGTTTGATAACCGGATATTCTCTTATGGTAGTTCACCCGTGAGGTCAATTTCAATTTTTAAAAACACTCTCTCACATTATTATTCTCGCTTTACTTTTATTTATGTCTCTCTCTCTCTCTCTCTCTCTCTCTCTCTCTCTCTCTCTCTCTCTCTCTCTCTCACGAAGTTTGATAACCGGATATTTTCTATGGTAGTTCACCTGTGAGGTCAATTTCAATTTTTAAAAACATTTTCTCACATTATTATTCTCTCTTTACTTTTATTTATGTCTCTCTCTCTCTCTCTCTCTGTCTCTCTCTCTCTCTCTTCTCTCTCTCTCTCTCTCTCTCTCTCTCTCTCTCTCTCTCTCTCACGAAGTTTGATAACCGGATATTCTCTTGTGGTAGTTCACCCGTGAGGTCAATTTCCTTTTTTTAAAAACACTTTTTCACATTATTATTCTCTCTTTACTTTTATTTATCTCTCTCTCTCTCTCTCTCTCTCTCTCTCTCTCTCTCTCTCTCACGAAGTTTGATAACCGGATATTTTCTATGGTAGTTCACCCGTGAGGTCAATTTCAATTTTTAAAAATATTTTCTCACATTATTATTCTCTCTTTACTTTTATTTATCTCTCTCTCTCTCTCTCTCTCTCTCTCTCTCTCTCTCTCTCTCTCACGAAGTTTGATAACCGGATATTTTCTATGGTAGTTCACCCGTGAGGTCAATTTCAATTTCTAAAAACGCTTTCTCACAATATTATTCTCTCTTTACTTTTATTTATCTCTCTCTCTCTCTCTCTCTCTCTCTCTCTCTCTCTCTCTCTCTCTCTCTCTCTCTCTCTCTCTCTCTCTCTCTCTCTCACGAAGTTTGATAACCGGATATTTTCTATGGTAGTTCACCCGTGAGGTCAATTTAAATTCTTGAAAACACTTTCTCACATTATTATTCTCGCATTACTTTTATTTATCTCTCTCTCTCTCTCTCTCTCTCTCTCTCTCTCTCTCTCTCTCTCTCTCTCTCTCTCTAAGGGGTTAGTGCCGTTAGTGCACCTCTTGCGGTACACTGTAAGCGGTAATTAAGGGGTCTTGCAGCGACCCTTCGGCCCATAATTAAATTTTCTTTATATCCTTCAACTTTACCTCAGCTCTTTATTCATTTATCCCATTATGCTCTCCAATCTCTAATAGCTCTAATAACCTCTAATCCCATAGATACAATTAACCGCTAAATGGCCTCACAGGCCCCAACGCCATGCTACATACCCCAAATCCATCGATTAAAGGTTTCAAAGGGCACTCATAAATGGCAGAGGCAAGGGGACAGTGACATTGCCCTATCTAGCAGGACAGTGCCCTGAAAACTGACCATATATCGATATGATCAGCACCCAAGCCCCCTCTCCACCCAAGTTAGGACCAAGGAGGGCCAGGCAATAGCTCCAGATAACTCAGCAGGTAGGCCTATAGGCTCTCCCAAAATCCCTATCCTCAGATCACAAGGATGGTTAAGTTGCAGACACTAGAGAAACTAATGAGTTTGACCGAGACTCGAACCTAGTCTGGTAATCACCATGCAGGGACGTTTCCAGTAGGTCACCACACCCTCAAATTCAATAATCTCTCTCTCTCTCTCTCTCTCTCTCTCTCTCTCTCTCTCTCTCTCTCTCTCCTTTCCATTCCACTGTATGCAATCATAATCGTTACCGTCGAAAGGCATCAGATTACTACGGGTTGCAAATCTGCAAAGAGCCCGTGTCACGCAGGAGGTGCCATGCACTCTTTGAAAAAAAAAAAAAATGTTGTCCGATTTCCATCAAAATGTGTCACGCAGTTGAACTTCAAGAAACTCGTAAGATTATCTTTGCATGATATCTTCAATTGCCTAACACACATCAAAGGTCGTGTTAACTCACTTGGTAATCCAGACTGATTTCACTTTTATTAAGTTTTGATTTTTGCGATTTTTTTTTTGGGGGGGGGGCGAGTAATGCAATTGTCACGTAATAAAAATGATACAATGTTTTTTATCTTTCGTTCACTTCACCTTTTGTTTTGCTCACCTGTGTTCGGTTATTTTTCATGCAGCTTTATTCAACCATTTTTCAGTTGAATTAATTTCATTTTATTTCTGTCCTTAGAATTTTTTCCTCTTCTGAACCCCAAGAGATATAGATTAAAGTAAATTTAATCAAATCCTTACAAAAAAAAATATTTAAGATTTCTAGTTTCAAAAGGTTTTGGTGAATATTTACACGTTTAAAAAATGTCACAAAATAGAATCATTATATAATAAAAAAAAAAAAACTACCAATACTTTTTTTTCTGATCTAGAAGCACTGTAATCTTTTAAGGAATCACTGAAGGCTAAAAGAATTATAACTTCACCGATGTTATAATGTTGTTCAAAATTATGTAAGTTAGAAACTGATGTTATGCGTAGTGTCTTTTTCTACGAAGTTTTGATAATGAAAAAAAAAATCTAATTGACATGAAGGCGTTAATGAAGAGAAATACTCTTCATTATGTATAAATACTTTAACATTACTATTCAAAACAGACTTACTTGTAAACATTCCAAATTGAGGGCACTTTAACATTATTCTCACGGTTGTAAAAGACCCATTAATTCGGTCACTTTTCCTTAAATTAAATTTCACGGGCGTTGATTCTTTTTTTTTCTGAAAAATCTAAAGAGTATCTCTTGCTTGAGGGTACACTCGGGCACACTATTCTATCTTATTTCTATTCCTCTATTTTTTAAGTTTCTATAGTTTACATATGAAATATTTATTTCCATGTTGTTACTGTTCTTAAAATATTTAATTTTTTAATTACTTTTCTTGCAGTTTCCTAATTCCTTTCCTCACTGGGCTATTTTCCCTGTTGGAGACCCCGGGCTTACAGCATTCTGCTTCTCCATCTAGGGTTGTAGCCTTGCAAGTAATAATAATAATAATAATAATAATAATAATAATAATAATAATAATAATAATAAGAATAAAAATAATAATAATAATAATAATAATAATAATAATAATAATATTAATAATAATAATAATGAGGGTAACAAACAGATGTTTGCCTATGCTATCTAAAACCTCACCCAAAATACATACTTATAAGGGATTAGCGATCAAATCCCCTATTTTGAAAGCCTAATTCTTCTCACTACATAAGATTAACTTATATTTGAACATATTGGGCCTACAGACAATAAGAGTGTGAACGAAAGTAGTTTTTTCTAACAGATTACGAATCCTTAATTTGTCTTTTATCTCTCAGGAACAGTTGTTACTCCTAAATAATTCCTAATTACCTCCGCCAAAGAAGTTGGAAGAATGTTATGGTTTCGCCCCTGATTGTGTGTTTGCTTGTGTGTGTGTTTGTTTGTGAACAGCTTCCTGGCCACAATTTTAATCGTAGAGTAATGAAACTTGCAGGGATTAACTGTGATGTAAAAAACTGGAGATGATTAAATTTTGGAAGGTCAAGGTCAAGAAAATGTCCAATACACGTAATCAGCCATCAGTTTGGGCATCGCTGTCACAGAGACTTTACACTGGGTTCATATTTGAGTGTATGAAAATTCATTCCAATTAATACGTGTTAAGGTCAAAGGTCAAGGTCAAGGTCAAGCAAAAGGTCAAGAAATACGCTGCTGCGGAGGAGGTCTGCACTCTATCGAGTTCCCTTCTAGTTATCCTTTGAATTATCATTTTGGAAAGGGACGCTTCAATAACGTTCAGTCTATATATAATCTCTGCTGCGTATTGCGTTAACTTGACACTTGACATATATAAAATAAATGAATAAATTTTTCATTTTCCTACGAACCTTATCTTCAACTCTCCTTAAAAAAAAAAAGAAGAAAAAATTGAGTTATGAATTTTCTATCAAACTCGAACATGAAAAATCAAACCAATTCTTTAATTGAAATTTCTATTTCAACAATTAGAAATTTAAATGGTTTCTTTCAGTCGATAGATTGATTAGTCAGTCATCTTTGGTAACCTTATAGATACGGAAGAGAAAAAATTCAACTCTTAAAATGTAAATGTTGAGGTGTTTCTCTCACTTAAAAGCCAAGCGTGACTCGGGACCGAGAAAAAGCATTGAAAAAGAGGCAATGTCCTTAATGGCGAGGTTACGCCCCTATTGACCTACATTTACGCCCCTATGGCTGACGAGCCATTTACGAGCGTGGTTTGAGAGAGAGAGAGAGAGAGAGAGAGAGAGAGAGAGAGAGAGAGAGAGAGAGAGAGACAGGCAGACAGACAGACAGAGAGAGAGAGAGTCAAAATTTCTTAGGAATTATACACACTTCTCAGGGGTATTGAGAGAGAGAGAGAGAGAGAGAGAGAGAGAGAGAGAGAGAGAGTGAGTCAAAATTTCTTAGGAATAATACACACTTCTCGGGGATATTGAGAGAGAGAGAGAGAGAGAGAGAGAGAGAGAGAGAGAGAGAGAGAGAGAGAGAGAGTCAAAATTTCTTAGGATTAATACTACACTTCTTTGGGGTATTTTAAGTCACTGGCAATAATAGTCACAGGAAATCCACAAGGACTCAATGACCACTGAAGAGTGAAATGTTGAAATAAAAATTCCAATGAAAAAAAAAAAATTAAATATGATGAAA
>NC_090728.1:44801065-44803565 GCF_036898095.1 Palaemon carinicauda | reverse complement strand
AAGTTTACTCCCCAGAAAAGTATTGTCCCAAAAAAGTATAGTCCCCAGAAAAGTATAGTACCCACAAAAAGTAGTCCCCAGAAAAGTATAGTCCCAATAAAGTATAGTCCCCCAGAAAAGTACAGTCCCCCAAAAAGTTTACTCCCCAGAAAAGCATAGTTCCCAGAAAAGTATAGTACCCACAAAAAGTAGTCCCCAGAAAAGTATTGTTCCCTCATTACCTTTCTCAAGTAAGGTCCAGGGAGGCTTTCCTTGACAAGTCACCACGTTAACCACAGGCATGTTGTTATTCATCCTGGCTTTAATGACTTCTGAGACTTTTCACTTGTTAGTTTGTTAATTACTGGTCTCCTTGTACTGTACTGTGCTATCAGCTGACTTTTGACATCCCATGACCAGGCCTTTCTGTTATGGCCTGTCTGTCTGCATGTCTGATTTGTTTCTGTCTCATGCCATTAGATTTTCACTTTTCAATAGTTGTGGTTGAGTGTAGAACTTACCGTTTCCCCTGTATAATAAAGCATTTGACTATATATATATATATATATATATTATATATATATTTGACTATATATTTATATATATATATATATATATATGTGTGTGTGTGTGTATACATATATATATATATATATATATATATATATATGTATATACAGTATATATATATATATATATATATATATATATATATATATATATATATATATATATATATATTCCTTTCCAGTCACGCTGAGCAGCATTGCCAGACTTATAACTGCTGAGTCTTTCCCCGTCCCTCGTATAGGGAGTGAGGGGGGCAGTCATACCTTTGTGAGAGAGGGTACCCCAATAGGTACTCTCGAAAACCACAACTGCCGCGTTGTAGTTAGGAAAGGGGGAGAGGGGGAAGAGTTGAATCTGTGTATGTGTGCACGTGCGCACGTGTGTGCATATCTATCTAATATTTATCAGTCATTTTTCACGAGCCGCGTACACTAATAGGTCATGTACAGTATATCAAACGAAATATATTTCTAAGGTAAAATAGAAAAAAAAATCAGCTGTTTCGTAAGATGTTATCGATTCAGTTGTGCCTTCACCAGAACAAATCCATTACCATTTAGTCATTGAAAACACATAACGTATGCCATCCGATGCGAATATTTTTGCACTGTGGCTTACCATGTAATGAAAGAAAGAAAAAAAGAATTTTCAAACTTTATAAAATAAGTAGTCAAGCTCATAGTATGTTTTCACCGAGATTGATTCCAGTTATACTTCTTTATACTGCAAATATTAGGTTTACCACCCTAGAGAGAGAGAGAGAGAGAGAGAGAGAGAGAGAGAGAGAGAGAGAGACTCTTAAATAACACCTATTCTTAACAAATTGAAAAGCATTAAAGATAAGACTAAAGTGCAATTGTAAAAAAGAGGCAATGATTTACAATTATGAGATTATTTTCAATTGAGTATAATATATTTTTTTCAAATAATTAGCAACATTCTAAAACACAAGTCTTCACCGGAGTGATGAAACTTTCTTTTTTTTCTTTTTTTTTTTTATTAGAGGTACACCACATTGAGTAGACCTACTTGGCGTAGGAAGTTGCGCTAATGTCTTTTTACGCAGTACGCCCAGGATTGTGGGAGAAGGGAGGAGTGGACAGTACCCGAGGGGGGGGGGGGGGGTGGAGATTACACATTACCAGAGTCACGAAGGTTTCCAGCACGTGTCTTTAAAATTCACCCATAGGCGATTTCGTTCCACACGAAGGAGTTGTGATATCCTACCAAAATCGGAAATAATTCTCTTCTACTAAAAAGAAATCTTAATTCTATTATTATTATTATTATTATTATCATTATTATTATTATTATTATTATTATTATTATTATTACTAGATCACCTACAACCCAAGTTAGAAAAGCAAGATGCTATAAGCCCAAGGGCTCCAACAGGGAAAAATAGCCCAGTGAGGAAAGGAAATAAGGAAATAAATAAACGATATATGAAGTAATGAAAAGATAAAATAATCTAAAAACATTAACAACATTAAAACAGATATTTGATATACAAACTATAAAAGGACTTATTTTCTTTATTGTTATATGTCTATTTTCATTACATCAACGATGCTTATTCTTCCCGTCTCCTGTATAGTTGGTTATCAAAGTTAGGTTGATAGAAATAGCTAATTATAAAATTTGGCTAATTAGACAATTGAATTGTCAGAACTGATGTGAATGATAAATTACCATTAGCATCCTTAATCCTATCGCAGGTGAATTTTCTTTCCTCGAAGTATCCTTTACCTGTCATAATCTTCTCTTTTTTATAAGTAAATTTACATAGTAAATACACCAAGTATCTATATACACAAGTATGATACTTTTACAATAGATATTTTACATTACTTTTAATAATTAGTCCTAACTATACAGTGTAAATTATTATATATGGAATTGACAAAATACTTTCAACTGACCCTCGACCACTTCAATGTTATTCACTGAG
>NC_090728.1:44788565-44791065 GCF_036898095.1 Palaemon carinicauda | reverse complement strand
AATACCAGGTTGTCAAAAATGTCTAACAAATCTATGATTATAAAAAAAAAAAAACTATCGGTAATTCTAAACTGCTATAGTAACCATCTAGAATGCACTTATTTTAAATATTCATTTATTTCTATAACAGTTTTCTATCATAATATGGTTATCTTAATATTTTATTGTTTAAATTACTTGTCCGTTAGTTCAATATTTATTATTGAAATAATCGTACTTATGATCACAATTTTCTAAATCATTTCATCTTTTTAAATTCATTTTGTATTTTTCTATGTATTTTCTTTTCGTCATTTGATATTTTTGAGTTATTCATTTTGAACCAGTATTTGATCATTTACTCTAATTTGCTTACAACCTACCAAAGAAAGTTTTTGTCTTTGCAAGTGTTTTTTAACAAAAGTGTTCCCCTATTTTGTCTTTTACCGTCAATTTCATTTCTATAGAATATTTACTTAATTTTTTCCTTTAATTTAATTTTCTTGTATTTTCGTCCAAGATTACCTGGTTACTCGATCCAAAATTCACCTACGAAACAACTAAACTCCCATCATCAGATGGTCAATGACTTAATAACTCTTCCACATCTCTCCCCCTTTCCCAGTCTTCATTCCCATACCCCACACAACCCTATTATTACGCAAATGGGTTTGTCAATAGATTTCTATAGCGTCATATCCGTACCGACTGGAACACCTGAGATAATAGCTACTTTAATTTGATATCATTTGTGATCTTCAAGTTGAGTACTTCAGTCTACATCATCACTTCCTTCTCCTGCGAAACTCTACTGCGTTAATGGGCTTCTCTGCCCTTGCTATGGTTTCAGATGTCATTGCGGTTAAGTGAGGAGGGCGCCTTCGGAAAAGGAGGGAAGGGCGGGAAAGGGGGTGGTGGGGAAGGGGGCGTGAGATAGGGGGGGTAGATGTGGCACAGTGTGGCATAGGGTCACACGGCGCACGCACTCACGCACCGTCTCGTTCCCACCCCACACGAGCGGGGCAGGAGGACGTCCTAGGGCGGGCGTGGTCAAAGAAAGGTATAAGAGCTAGGTCGGCCACTCCCAGACGTTCAGTCGTCGACCGAGTGGCATTCCCGACGTTTCCCGAAGCCTAGCGAGGCTTTCCTTCCCTCTTTTTTACGACCCTCCTTCCTCTTCTCTCGAGATCGAACCCTATCCAAGAGCCAAAGCTACACACACACCACCCTTCCCCTAACGCCATCCAGCCCCCATCCTTCACCGATCCTACAGCCATCCACCTGCTGCGCGCGCCCAAAAAAGAGCCTCAATCCATATCCATAATTCCATAAACCTCCTCATCCTCTTCTTCTTCCTCCTCCTCCTTGGACAGCTGGATCCTACCGCCATGAAGGTAAACCATTTGAATCCTCGTGATGACTACCACTGCTACTTCAGCACGAAGGAATGAGAGCCAGATCTCTTTATTATTACTAACTCAATGATTTCCAGCCGCGGCGGATGTGGCAGAGAGTGTGTGATAGTGCGAAGCAATGTGATTGTTTAAGAAAGGCTTTTTCATAATTGTATTAATATTCGAGCGGAACTAATATCTTTTTTTCGCAAATGCAGATAACAGAAGTGATATATCAGAAACGTGTTTTGAACGTGTTCCAGAGTTCAAAAGATATTTTTCAGGTGGTGGTAGTAATGACATTCTTGTTAACGATGTTTTATTTATTATATTATTGAAAATGGACATTTAAGTGAAATGCTAGTAAGGTGATGGGATATGATTCGATTCAAAACATTATGCATGGATAAAAAAATAACTACTACTACTACTACTACTACTACTACTACTACTACTACTACTCTTATCATTATAGATAACTTTGTTGATAACTACAACCCTTTTCTAATTGCTTGCATGTTCAAAACACACTCCCTCCAACGACACTCGAGTGGCAGTCTGAAACTTGATAGTTCTTAGAACGAGTTCCTCTGGCTCTGTGCCCGGAACGACATTCAAGCAACTGGTTCAGTTGACATTGAAGAAAAAAAAAAAAACTCAGACTTATTTCTTCACTCAAGCAGGCAATTATAATTTCTTCAGCCTTTCCCTGAAATCCTGCAGGGAAAGGGAAATTTTTTTTTTTTTTAGGTTTGTGACAGTTCTGAGTCAGCTTTGGAGTGTGGGATTATTTGACAGTAAAAATTGAAAGATTATATTTTGGTTGTATGAAATCGTTTAGAATGAATTTATTTTAAATAAATATATTTTTCCAAAATAAGCTATAATACACTATAGTCAAATTCTTTTAATGAGGTGCATTTGCACCGACTCGCAGCGGTGCCCTTTTAGCTCGGAAAAGTTTCTTGCTATCTGATTGGTTAGGATTATCTTGTCCAACCAATCAGCGATCGGGAATCTTTTCCGAGCTAAAAGGGCACCCCTGCAAGTCGGTGCAAATCTGGCTCACTAAAAAAATTGACTATAATCACTGTCATTAGGATAACGAATCCTACTGTCATTACTAG
>NC_090728.1:44743565-44771065 GCF_036898095.1 Palaemon carinicauda | reverse complement strand
CCACATTATCTTATTTTATGGGCAATATTTCTATACATAAATGTTTCACATTATCTTATTTTATGGGCAATATTTCTATACATAAATGTTTCACATTATCTTATTTTATAGGCAACATTTATATACATAAAATGAATATAACATGATGGGAATACCACTATGTGTTCATGTCTCTCGGAAGTTGTTTCACCTTATCTTATTTATGGGCAACATTTCTATACATAAATGAATATAACATGATGGTAATACCACTATGTGTTCATGTCTCTCTAAAGCTGTTTCACCTTATCTTATTATATGGGCAACATTTATATATATAAATGAATATAACATAATCGAAATACCATTATGTATTCATGTTGTTTCACCTTATCATATTTTATGGGCAACATTTCTATACATAAATGAATATAACATAATCTGAAACCGCTATGCGTTCATGTTTCTTAAAAGCTGTTTCACCTTATCTTATTATATGGGCAACATTTCTATACATAAATGAATATAACATAATGGGAATACCACTATGTGTTCATGTCTTTCGGAAGTTGTTTCACCTTATCTCAAAATCGTGGTTAAATTTATTTTACGAAATATGAATTATGTTTCGCCTTGGCTTATTTCTCTCCAGAATTAGATCGAGACTGCGACCTCTGGTATTTTCAATTTAATTTGTTGGACAACTCCGGTAACCTCTTTTCCAACATTAAAGGACCTGACGGGTTTTTGGTAGACCAGAAGTATGAGAAATTATCCCGCCATCTAAATCGGATTAAACACTTTCCTTTTTGGACCACTGTAACTCGTTGGATTACTTTTGGTCAAAAGGAATGCCACGTAATTTGCTCTATCTTACGGGCATATCCCGTACAGCAAGTGTACAGTTAATCATTCCTGTAGCCTTCCGCCATACAGCAAGTCTACAGTTAACCGTGTCTGTACCGCCACAGCAAGTCTACAGTTAATCATTTCTGTATGACCATAAGGAGCTTTTTTCAATTACCGTTCGGTAAACACCCAAATGTAATCCTTTCACTCTTGCAGGCGAGCGAAAGAAGTGAGGTAGAGAAAGGAAGGTGACGGAGGGGAGGGAAGGGGAACTCTAGAAACGGTCTTAGTAATTCATTCTAATTCAAGATAGAGAGGGAGAGGATAGGCTATAATATGCAACTCATCACCCACTACCAAACAGGGATTCCAGCTCTTAAATAATAGGATACAATTTATTTTAACAGACTCGGTACGGGTACCAGCTAAAGGCAGACACGGAGGTTGGGCCTAGGAAGAAAACTTGTTGCTGTTCTTAGAATATGTTATTTTAATTGTTCATTACTTCTCTTGTAGTTTGTTTATTTCCTTATTTCCTTTCCTCACTAAGCTCTTTTCCTGTTGGAGCCCTTGGGCTTATAGTATTCTGCTTTTCCAACTACGGTTGTAGCTGACTTAATAATAATAATAATAATAATAATAATAATAATAATAATAATAATAATAATAATAATAATGGAGCCCTTTGACTTATAGCATCCTGCTTTTCCAACTAGGGTTGTAGCTTAGCTAATACTAATGCTTAATACTACTACTACTACTACTACTACTACTACTACTAATAATAATAATAATAATAATAATAATAATATTTTAATTTCTTCCTTTCTAATCCTCCCCCCTCGCCTCCCCCCCCCCCCCCTAGCTACAGAGCGAGGAAGACCAACGTTTATTCTTAACGAGCAATAATGTCTTAGCAGTACGACTATGTTTCAGATATCAGTAATCAATCTCCCTATACACTTATCAGCTGGACATATAGATTAAATCACATTTTTTGAGGGTAGCTGTTTTTGTTAATAACAATAATACTTCATCACTTGGATTTGTTTAGAGTATTCTCTATTTAGATTTAAACTTTCGCCACTAATTTACTAGAATTTTGGCTCGTTGGTTGATGAACATGCAAATTTTCTAAGCTTCTTCAACTTCTATGTAGCTCAAAAATAAAAAAAAAATAAAAAATTCATGTAATTTTCTGCATAATGATTAAGTTGCAATAAGCACCTGATTTATTTAACTTCGGATATTCTCTTCAGTTATTTGAAAATAAATAAATAAGTCAGATATTACTTTCCCCATTTTCATTCGTAATCCCGACTCTTACTTTTACTTAAGTTATCAAGAAAAATTATAGTTCCAAGTATGAATATTGTCATAAATCATTTATTCTAATCTCCAGGACAAAAATCGGAAAAAAAACATAAACATTGATCCAGTTAAAGCCGTAAAAAATGTGAACTGATCAAATACCATTTTAAGATAAGAGAAAGAGACTTGCCAAAATATCAGCTTTCACTCTCTATATTATATATAGATATTTTTCTTTCATAGTTTATCGTTGCTTTCACCATCTCCTCCCACAGGATGCCATGAATATTCCGACTTCAAACATGCCATTCATGCTACGTCATACATCTTGAGCAATATCTTACATTACTATAACAAGATATTATTCCGAAATATCAATTACTTTGGCCCTCCTTTTTTCTACTGTTTTGCCTCTTGGCGATATCGAATTTTGGTTTTTATTTATCCTCTTGTTAATGACATGGTGATAATACTACCTTTCACCCTATTCTAAAAAAGGCCCTTTTAACTAGTATCTAACCCCCTTCCATCTCTCAGTTCAAGAAATCCGGACCCCTTAGTATTCAGTTAACGTTGCTATTGTTGTGTACTTAACCCTTCCTATCTTTCTCCCCTATAATATACCCTACTTTGGCCCTCCTTTTTTCTACTATTTTGCCTCTAAGCAATATCGAATCTTCGGTTTTTATTTATCCTCTAGTTAATGACATGGTGATAATACTACCCTTTCACCTATTCTACCAAGTCCCTTTTACCATTACCTAACCCCCTTTCATCTCTCAGTTCAAGAAATCCGGATCCCTTAGTATTCAGTTCAGGTTGCTATTTGTTGTGTACTTAACCCGTTCCTATCTTTCCCCCCTACAATCTACCCTACAGGGATCAATTCCTCTTACCTGCCTTGCCCCGTAATTGGGAGGGTCTTTTCCCTTTCTCCCTTCCCTTTGCCTCTCCCAAGGCATCCCATTAAACACGGTCCAGTTTTTTTTGCACGGGAACCAGTTATCATAGTTACTGTCACCTGCCTTGGCCCACAACAATCTCTCACTTGCTGTTCCTCTCCTGTTGTTTGTCTCTTAATCTTTGGCGCCAATAGTTTTCCCGTATTTGTTTACGCCAACATCACTTGCTGTTCCTGTTGTCTTTTGCGCCAAAAGTTTTCCGTATTTTTGTTTCGCCAACATTACTTGCTGTTCCTGTTTTGTCTCTTAATCTTTGGCGCCAAAGTTATCCCGTATTTTTTTTTTACGCCAACATCACTTGCTGCTCCTATTTTGCCTCAATCTCTAAAGCCAAACGTTTTCCCCGTATTATTTCACGTCAACATCACTTGCTGTTCCTTTTTTCTCTTAATATTTTGCGCCAAAACTGTTCCCAGTATTTACTTTTACGCCAACATCACTTGCTGTTCCTATTTTGCCTCAATCTTTGAAGCCAAAAGTTTTCCCCGTATTTTTTACGCCAACATCACTTACCTGTTCCTATTTTGCCTAAATCTTTGAAGCCAAAAGTTTTCCCGTATTTTTTTTACGCCAACATCACTTTACTGTTCCTGTTTTGTCTCCTAATCTTTGGCGCCAAATGTTTTCCCCGTATTTTTTTTACGTCATCACTTGCTGTTCCTATTTTGCCTCAATCTTTGAAGCCAAAAGTTTTCCCGTATTTTTTAAACGCCAACATCACTTTACTGTTCCTGTTTTGTCTCTTAATCATTGGCGCCAAAAGTTTTCCCGTATTTTTTTACGCTAACATCACTTGCTGTTCCGGTTCTGTCTCTTGATCTTTGGTGCCAAAAAGTTTTCCCGTATTTTTTTTAACGCCAACATCACTTGCTGTTCCTACTTTGTCTCTTAATTTTTGGCTTCAAAAGTTTTCCCGGATTTTTTTTACGCCAACATCACTTGCTGTTCCTACTTTGTCTCTTAATTTTTGGCTTCAAAAGTTTTCCCGGATTTTTTTTACGCCAACATCACTTGCTGTTCTTGTTTTTTCTTAATATTTGGCGCCAAAAGTTTTCCCGTATTTTGGACGACAACATTGACGTGAAAAAATGCAAGTTCACGGTTGCTCGAAAACCAACTTGATGTTTCCTATCCTTCCCACAGTCACTTCCAGCACTACAACGAGTGAATATTTTTGTTTTCAAGTTTGTTGGTTAAAGCCTTAATATATTCAGTAAATTATTTTGCTTTTCCAAGCCTAGATGTGTTTTAAAACTCGCTCATAATACCATAGATAAAGATGAAAAAATAGCGGTGTTCTAAAAATCTAAATTCTTAAGTTGTTAATTAGATCGTTTCCTGTGAAGCTCTTAAATCAAACCTAGGGCTCCTTATATTTCCGAAACTTAAAAGATGAATGGCGAAATCATAAAAGTACAAGGAATTTATTCGACACAATATATCATAAATTTATTAACACCATGTAAAAATATAATCAATAAGATTCTTAATCATATTCCTTGAGAATTTATGTTATAAAAATATGTTTTTTTTCAAAAAGGCCCATAAAAGAAAACACAGGAAATATAAATATAAATAATCACTCTCCACTGTATTCCTCATTTTTACTTCACATCCTGAAGAGGGGACGATGTTTATTGACCGAAATATAGTGATTTATTTATATTTCCTGTTTTTCTTTTATGGGCCTTTTTGAAAAAACATGTTAAACTGTTCGATTACAGTTATAAGTAAGTTATAAAAATATGTTTTATAAACACTAACTTAGAACTGGTAGAATGTAGCATAATCACTTAGTTATAAACGTAACGACTTCCACCTTCAAAATCATTATTTCTAAACGATGCTAGATAATCAACTCGCTCTCTTCCGGGTGGTCCTAACCCACCCCCCCTCCCCCCACACAGGCCGTACAGCTGATAGCCCTAACCCTGTGCAGTGTCCTCGGATTCGCCTACCCAATGCAGCAGGTGGAATTGGACCACGTCGAGCCACTGCAGGTTCTTTCTACCTTCGACGGATACCAGTTTGGCAACAACTTCGCCCCAGATGGTGTCTACAGGTACGTTTGGGTGCATCTACCTTACCCATCTCTCTCTCTCATCTCTCTCTCTCTCTCACACACACACACACACACATATACACACGAGATATATATATATATATATATACACATATATATATATATATATGCATATATATATATACAGTATATATATATATATATATATGCATATATATATATATATATACAGTATATATATATATATATATACTGTATGTGTGTATGGGTGTGCATGTGTGCGCGTGTGCGTGTTTGTGTGCACATGCATGTATGCTTATATATATATATATATATATATGTGTTTATATATATATATATTATACAATATATACATATAAACATATATATATATATATACAATATATACATATAAACATATATATATATATATATACAATATATACATATAAACATATATATATATATATATACGCAAACTTTCTTTTTACTACAATATCAAAATTTTGATCACGGATAGTTCTCTTAATAACTGCAATAAAATCAAGCTACGGAAAGAGTTTGTGCATCCTCTCTCTCTCTCTCTCTCTCTCTCTCTCTCTCTCTCCGATAAGTTTTAAGAATTATGACCTTCATACTTAAGCATAATGGTTCTCAAATGTGCATTTTAACATACATTTCTTAACTTGGAAAATCTGATGTGTTCTTTTTACATAGAGGTCAGCATTCTATAAACGAAAACAATATAGAACTAAGGAGGAAGGAATAATCCAAAATCACCGAATTCTATAATCAATGAATAGGAAAAAGGAGAGGAAACGTACAACATATTATTGTCTTCTCACTTTCCCTGCATCCCGCTCATCGCCAATGCCAGAAGCACAGAGTTACGGCACCGTTCATTGCAAAAGATTATGGTCATTTCAGACAACTTCAGAAGTGTTCCCCCCAACATATTTTATTTTCGTTTCTCGCTATTTCCGGCGAGGAGGGAAAACTTGCGGTCTTCCCCAAAACTGGTTTTGGGGTAAAAAAAAAAAAAAAAAATTCTATGATCTCATAAGCCGTTCATTGCAAAAATTATGGTCATTTCGAATAACTTCAGAATTGCTCCCCCCAAACATATTGTATTTTCGTTTCTGGATATTTCCGGAGAGGAGGGAACACTTGTGTTCTTCCAGAAACTGGTTTTGGGTAAAAAAAAAAAAAAAAAAAAAATATCAATCAATAAAAATTATTCTCTGATCTCATAAGCCGGTCTTTGCAAAAATTATGGTCATTTCGAATAACTTCAGAATTGCTCCCCAAACATATTGTATTTCCGTCTCTGGATATTTCCGGAGAGGAGAGAACACTTGTGTTCTTCCAGAAACTGGTTTGGGGATTAAAAAAAAAGAATTAGAAAAAAATAAAAAATTAAAATCTGATTCTCTGATCCCATAAGGAGGGGGTATGATGATAGCGCGCTTTCTCTTCGACTTTTTTCATTTCTTTAATCCTTCCTTCCTTTATTCAGTTTTATTCAGTTATGGGTCCTGTGATGCCAGTGAATGTTGTCTATGTCATCAGAGCTGTTGCGTAAGACTGGCTTGAATATTTAATAGAGCTTAAGAGGAAATTGGAATAAGTTATTTTTTTCAGACCAAAATTTTCAAGCGCAAGAGATTTAGGACAAGATATCTTTTAAATCGATGTGAATTTATTCGAAAGTAATTTATGTATTATATCAAAATGTATATATATATATATATATGTGTGTGTGTGTGTGTGTGTGCATAATATATATATATATATATATATACATATATATATATATATATATATACATATATATATATATATATATATAAATTTTCCTGATGAAAATTGAATTCAAGAATAGCGATTCTTTCAAAGCAATTAATTATTTTGCCTCATAACTTATTTATCTTACAGAAATAAATCCGTCTCAATTCAAAGAAAATGGTTGCAAACCATCATGAATTATCTAATATATTCGTGAAGAATTTGTCAGCTTATTAATATTTTAATAACAAAATTTGCTTCCTTTAAAGTAATACTTCTGACAAAAAGAGGAATTTCATCTCCATTACCTCATTATTTTTATTTCTTTTTCTACATATTCTGAAAGAATATTCTATTAATAAATGATTTTCGTTCTTGAAAATACATTTCCCCAGATATGTAAATTAAGAATTCCGCTCCCTTTAGTTTAACGCCTTTCATTTTCCAGTCGCAAACTCTTCACATAATTGAATTTTGTAACCAGTTAAGTTTCCTTCACCATTATAGTACTTTTTGTCGTACATTGCTCGTCTTTGCCTGAACTCAAGCATTTCCTTTTACTCCTTTTAGCCTACATTTCTTCCCGTCTCTCTGTTCCTTGTACTTATTGCTGTTAGGTCACACAGTTAAATTTTGCATTAAAAAAACAGTAAAACTATGGCAACATATATTCCAGGATTTTTACCGTTTTAAAAACGGATATATTGACGTAGAGGAGCGATATTGCAGTAACCAACCAGTAAAAGATAATAACAAAGTAGGGTAAAATTACGGTCGCCCGTATTTTGCTGAAATACAGTTAAGAACAGTATATTTTACGAAGAATTTCCGATAAAAATTACGCTTTTTCTAACAGTGCATTTATAGCAAGTGAACCAAGACATTCCAAGCTCGGTCAATCAATTAAGAAACCTGTTTGTAAGCAATTTGCAAGCGATAGTATTGGAACACTCCGAATATGATTTATTTTCGCAATGAGCTTGCGAACTAACTCGACTTGACTAGAAAATTGAGACCACATTTTTCTTCTTTTTTTTTTCTTTTAAACACTGCGTCATCTAACAAGGTCTTGTCACTTAGATTTAGCGAGTAAATGAGCGTATGAGATAATTGAGTAAACTCTCTTATTATAATTATTGCTTAGCCATATGTTTTTTGGATTGATATTTTTGTTTTTCATTGAAAAATGTATCTGATTAACTCGTCTTTAACTAATAATTCAAATGTTACATTATTATTCCATTAAACCATTTCGTATGAATTTTCCATTCTTTTTAGCTTTGTTGTACCGTCAAACTTTCGCTAGTTGGTATTATCTCATGTATAATATAATATATGGTATATAATATATAATATATATCATGATAAACAATATATAATACATAATGTATATATATATATATATATATGTATATATATATATATATTTATATATATATACAGTATATGTGTATATATATACATAAATACATATATATATATATATATATATATGTATTTATATATATACATATATATATATATATATATATAGACAGAGAGATATATATGTATATATAGATATATATACATATATATACATATATATATATATATATATATGTATGTATGTATATATATATATGTGTGTATATATAATATATAATATACAATCCAATTTTAAAACCAGTACCACCTGACATTCTACCTTAACCTTTGTATCACTTATAATTTGTCGTGGCATGCAATGCATCTCTGATAATCAAAGGTTACCCATCAAATGGCATGCCTTGTGTCTAACCGGAACCCTCGGCATTGAGCCACTTAAACTTATTTAATTCACAGTAGGTATTTGACCTTAGCAACAAAATGAGGCTGCATTGTTTAGAGCATTTGAACGTTACGTAACGATGAAAAAGAAGGTGTTGTCGTTATTTCCAAAGGTGAAAACTGTAACGCCCGTCACGTTGAAGAAATATTTCTTGAGCCAAATAGTTTATGCGAAAAAAGGTTTTAAATTCAAGAATGGGGAGTTCAAGTTGCAAGAATTCTGCTATAGATAGGTGGACATTTATTTGCAAAAGTCACTTCCTATTTACGTATGCAAATATTATTCCGTTTGTTTGGGCCGTAATATTGATTCGGGCGTGACTAGCGATTTCTACTCCAGGCTATACAACTTTAGTCGAATTTTGCGATTTTTCGTTTATGCCAATTTTTTATCCGAGATTCTCGATATTGTAAAACGAGATTTTAGGTTAGCTGATTCGAATTATGTCGAGAGAGAGAGAGAGAGAGAGAGAGAGAGAGAGAGCCAACAGGATAGAGAAACAGGTAGATAAAAAAATCTAAGAAAAAAGAACGAAGGAATATATATATATATATATATATAAACATATATATACATATATATATATATACATACACACACATACATATATATATATATATATATATGTAGAGAGAGAGAGAGAGAGAGAGAGAGAGGGAGAGGGGGGTGGATAGAAGAGTAAGATAAAAAAGAATGAAGGAATATGTATACAATATATACATATATAATTTATATATATATATATATGAGAGAGAGAGAGAGAGAGAGAGAGAGAGAGAGAGAGAGAGAGAATTACGTTCTTTTACGACTCCTACTGTGTTATCTGCTCGTCAAGGCAGCACGTTTTCCAAACAGATTTAGTGGCAGCAATTTTCTTTTATCGACCCTGTTAAACGTTCGCGTTTAATGGATGCTTAATAGTAATAGCTCTCTCTCTCTCTCTCTCTCTGGTTTGTTTTTTCTTATGTTTTTCTATCTACTCGGCTCTCTCTCTCTCTCTCTCTCTCTCTCTCTCTCTCTCTCTCTTGTTTTATAACTTTCTTACGTTTTTCTATCTCTCTCTCTCTCTCTCTCTCTCTCTCTCTCTCTCTCGTTTTAGATCTTTTTCTTATGTTTTCCTATCCACTTGGTCTCTCTCTCTCTCTCTCTCTCTCTCTCTCTCTCTCTCACACACACATAATAATGAGATGAGCGATGTTTCTTCCACTAATGCTTTCACTGATTGTTAATTGATTTTTTTCTCTATCTATCTATCTATACTTCTATCTATCTATTTATGTCTATTTCTATACTTATCTATCTATCTACGTATATATTTATCTGTCTATCTATTTACCTATCTATGTATTCATTTATTTATTTAATATCTACTTATCCATCAATCTATTTATCTATGTATTTATTTATCTATTTATTTAAGTATCTCTCTATCTATCAATCTATTTATGTAACTATCTATCTATATATCTATCCATTTATATACCTATCCATCTATATAACTATCCACCTAGCTATCTATCTATCTATCTATCTATCTATTATCAATGTTTATCATTAAAATCTTAATTTACAACTAAAAAATAAACTTATATTTCAAAGCGATATACATTGGACAAGTCATGGAAAAGAAAAGAAAATTACCTTTGATTATTGCTGTTGAGACCCGTATTTATGCAAATTAGTCACTTTCGCAATGTACAAAAAAAAAGGGGGGGGGGGGAAATTGGGGAAGTCATGTCCAACTAGTACATCAGTAAATTGCTTGGGGAAACCTGTACCCAGATATACGTGACCAGTAGACCTTTTCTCAGTCAGGAAAAATGTCATGAGGGAAACTTTATAACTTAACAATCGTCTCTATTACCATAAGTTACTATCCGACTTTAACGTTTATATTAATAAAATGAGATGTTTATCTAATGAATTAGGAGTGTTTTATTGTCAATATTATTATCACTAGTGTACGCAACCCGTCAGAAATCACGGCTGAATATTTAGATAGATAAGCACACACACACAACCCCTTCTCACCAGGGTAAGACTACTCCCTGTCGCCCTGCTCGAGGGACGGGGAGAGTATATATATATAATATATATATATATATATATATATATTATCATCATCACCATCATCATCATCATCTCCTCCTACGCCAATTGATGCAAAGGGCCTCATATATATATATATATATATATATGTAGACATTTGCTCATTACTTTATAGGAGAGATTTTAAATTTGTAAAACACTCCGCAATCGATATTTGCCAGAAGGAAACAAATAATTACACAAATAGTTAATAATAGATATGATTGAATGAACAGATAAATATAAACATATACGTGAGGCAACACAGTAGAAAAACGAGGATAATGAAGCAATAACCAATAACAAGAATAAATTATTAATATCCCAATCCCTAAAATTTGACACCCTACCTATGATAACATTTAATTATCAAAAGCTATAAATTTCCTTCACACAGTACCTGCCACTTCCAACTATTCATAATCAAATGACTTAAAAGTGTCCTGCCCCTGAATGGCCTCACAGGCCCAAGCCCGGGCTATATAGCCCATAGCCCAAATTCATAAATCTAATCTAATCCAGAACTAATTCGACCACCTTTCCTTTCCAGTTTCTTCTACCTTCTACCGACCAGTTCGAGAAAGGAACAACGAACAGCCTCAGGAGAGGTGAAAGGGGAGTACGCTTTCGTGGCTCCTGAAGGCGACGAATTCGAGTTCCGCTACAACGCTGATGACGAAGGTTTCCGCGTGGAGAGCAACGCCCTTCCTATCCCACCAGAAGATACCGACGAAGTGAAGAAGGCGAAGGAGGAATTCTTCGCCGCCTACCAGAAGGCCCTTGAGCTTGCCGATTCAGAGGAATCGGACGAAGACTCTTCAGAGGAAGACAGCAATGATTCTGATTCCAGCGAAGAATCTGATGAAGAAGACTCAGAAGAATCAGATGAGGATTCAGAGGGATCCGAAGAAGAGAGTTCTGAAGATGAAGAAGAAGAAGAAGATGAAAAAGAAGAAGCATCGCCTGTCGTCTACCGCCCAGCTGGGTTTGGCAGTAAAATCCAAAGGCCTTATCCTTACCCATACTCTCGGTGATATGTCAACCTTCTTCCAGTAGGTTCCCGAAACCCCTTACTCAGTTTGACAGTATCCAGAAAATTTAACTTATAAATATTGTTAGATGGATCCTCAAGTCCGAGCCTCCTCGCAATAAATCGCTATTGGGCTCAAGGGTATGTTCCACCTTATTTAATTTCTAAGAAACAAATATAAAAAAGGAAAAAAAAATCGTGTATATTGGAGAAATCCAAGCTTGTGGTGTGCAGTTAGGACAACACGTTCTTGTACATCTTCACATTTCGTTTTGTGTTTTCTAGATACTATTTGGAATGTCTTAATCCATCCCAACATTCTATTTGTTAAGGCTGTCATGTTACCTGCAAATCCATCAACATGTCTTTCCTCAATGTTTCCCACAACTATGGTGCTTCTATGTATTGATGCGTGTCCTTAGAATACTTCTAAAGCAAGGAGTTTTCACTCAACACTGTGATCATTTATTGTCAATGGATGAATTTGCAAGTACTTCCGAAGGGTGTGCTCTGTTGCTAAGTAATTTGAAATTGGAAACGGGATCTTATTTAAAAATTGTTTATTTGAGACTGTGGATGTGACATTATGTCCCACTACAAGATAAATTGTTCTAATTTATTAAATACTTAACGAACAATCCAATTCAAATACCATTACGATGCAACAGAACCTACCCATCACTTATTCCTTTATAATGGAATGTGCCAATGGATTAGATATTCCTATATTGTAGAGTATCACTTTCAAGACTAGAATAATGACTCGCCTGTCTCCTCAAAGGGAGGCTAACCTCTTGCGACTTATGACCGAGATGTCCTTCCTGTCTCCTGTTAGATGCTCTAGGAAAGTTGCTTTCTATTTATAAATGTACAAATGATATTGTCCTTCCCTATCAGTGTATGTATGTGCTTCGCTCAGATACTGAAATATATTTTACTGATATTTATATTTTTATACACATCAATGACATAGTTTGCTGCGAATAAAAGTTACATTGAAACGATGTGGTCATTTTAATTATCCTTTTAAAATGTGCCTGTGATTCTTATCAAGAGAAAATGAGAGACAATAGTTGGTGGAGGATTCCTCAGATCCGGTGTTCAAAATGGGAAAATAGTATTATTTTTTGACAGGACACTAAAACCCTGTGTCAAAGCTCTCTCTCTCTCTCTCTCTCTCTCTCTCTCTCTCTCTCTCTCAAGAAGTCAATTAACTTACTATTCTGGTCACCAGAGAGAGAGAGAGAGAGAGAGAGAGAGAGAGAGAGCATGGCTGTTTTATGTACAAATATCACATGCATATCTTATTCAAATATGCACTTTCATCATATTTCCACATAAAATAGCAAGGATTTTAGAAAATTAAAACATAATGAAGTGAATTAAGTTCGTCTTTACTCGGAAAAAGGGACTATGAGAAAAATCAACTCATTGTAGAAATGGGAATGTCACTGACATTGATCGCTGATAATCTCAGCATAAAATATGGAAAAAATAATTAATAGCAATTGGGAATAAAGTTGTTCTTTCTACAATTAATATTTATAACTCCTGTTCTCACATGTCATCGAATTGTCAACTACCAAAATACATGGGTTGAAAGTATGTGTAAGTATTCATAACTGTCTCTACTATTTTTACATTTAAACAGGAGAGGTAAATCCATAATTGTCTATAAGGGTAGAAGAGACTCTTCAGCTTTGGTAAGCAGCCCATCTAGGAGAAGGCCACTCCAAAATCAAACCATTGTTCTCTAGTCTTGGGTAGTGCCATAGCTTCTGTACCATGGTCTTCCATTGTCTTGGATTAGAGTTCTCTTGCTTGAGGGTACACTCAGGCACACTATTCTGTCTTATTTCTCTTCCTCTTGTTTTGTTAAAGTTTTCAAAATTCATATAGGAGATATTTATTTTAATGTTACTGTTCTTACAATATTTTATTTTTCCTTGTTTCCTTTCTTCACTGGGCTATTTTTCCTGTTGGAGCCCCAGGGCTTATAGCATCCTGCTTTTCCAACTATGGTTGTAGCTTAGCAAGTAATAATAATAATAATAATAATAATAATAATAATAATAATAATAATAATAATAATAATATAAAAGAGGAAATATTGAAACGGGGTAAATGATAATAATTTGATAATTAAAAGTGAAAGAAACGTAAGTTTAAATAGAATACTTTTTCTCACTGCAAAATCCATGATCAGAATTCCTCGGATGCTGATAAGAAAAAAAGGGGGTGGGGACCTGGGGACCTCATAAAATAGAACCTATTTAATAGTAGTAAACTATTATTATTATTATTATTATTATTATTATTATTATTATTATTATTATTATTATTATTATTATTATAATTATTATTATTATTATTATTATTATTATTTTATTATTATAAGTACCAAGCTACAACCCTAGTTGCAAATAGCAGGATAGTACAAGCCAAAGGGAAAGCAACACAGTGCGGAAGGGAAATAGAGAAACAACGAATAAACTTTATATGAAAAGTAATGCAAAACATAAACCAAACAAAAACTACTTAAAGATCAGTAACAACGTTAAAGTATATCAATTATATAAAAACTATGAAACAAGACTTATGATAACCTGTAAGCCTGATAAGCTAACACAAAACTGGTTAGCTTTCATAAAAAATTGGTCGCCAAAAGAACGGCATATATTAATATGTAATGGAAAACCATAAGGAATAAATATGTATCAAGATAAGAAATCGATAAAAAGTTGAGAAATGAACAAATAGCTAAAAAGTGATTGCATATTCCAAAGGAAGAGAGTGAATATTAATCTATAGTCAATTCTTTTTAGTGAAGCAGAATTGCACCGACTCGCAGGGGTGCCCTTTTCTCTGGGAAAAAGTTTCCTGATCGCTGATTGGTTGTACAAGATAATTCTAACCAATCAGATAGCAGGAATCTTTTCCGAGCTAAAAGGGCACCGCTGCGAGTGTGCAAATGCGCCTGATTAAAAAAAAATGAGTATTGTCATTCCACTAGTTTTAACTCCTCTTTTCCATTAATATTCTGCCCCCTGGCATCCTTCGAAGCCATTTACTTTCATCCTCTTTCTCCTTTAATCATTTTCCGATTTGACAAGCATTCGAAAGTAACCTTCGTCTACCTGCCACTATTTGTCTGACAGGAGACGGCGTGACGTCACACGTGGGAGCTTGAGAGAAAGAAGGATATACAAAGTACGAATCGGGCAGAATGATATTGCTTGTTAATGAAGTTGTGCGCACGGTTAAGCTACAACCGAGGTTGTACCATGGTCTTTCACTTTCTTGGGTTATAGTTCGCTTGCTTGAGGGTGCACTCGGGCATACTATTCTATCTAATTTCTCTTCCTCTTCTTTTGTTAAAATTTATATAGGAGATATTTATTTTGATGATGTTACTCTTCTTAAATATTTTATTTTTTACATTTTCCTTTCCTCACTGGGCTATTTTCCCTGTTGGAGCCCCGGGGCTTATAGCATCCAGCTTTTCCAATAAGGGTTGTAGCTTTTAGCTTAGCAAATAATAATAATAATAATAATAATAATAATAATAATAATAATAATAACAGCTGGTCTTTGTACTTGGGATTCCCTTGTTTAGCTTCGGGGTACAGGTCATTAGCAGATTATCTTGATATGTATTTCACTTCAAAATACCTTCCATTAGTATGGACTTCAGTCAGTTGCAAATCATAACATCAGACTAACGTCCCAAGAACGCACTGGGGAACAGTTTTGTGGTAATTATGAATTGTGCAGTATATGCAGGCTTTAATAATAGAAAAAATGCAGAAGTTCGATATTTTAGATTTCTTAGAGACAATGATTATGGGAAGAAATATTTAGCCTACCATCGAGTTGATAATGTCCATACCAGCAATGCACTCGTCAGTTCAGCACATTTTCCTTACGAGTCATGTATATCAAAGTCTGTTTTCTCTTTGATGAAAACAAAAGCTGAAACTTAAACTGTATTAAAGCTGAAACTTTAACTGTCCAAAAGCTGAAACTTTAACTGTACAAAAGCTGAAACTTAAACTGTACAAATCTGAAACTTTAACTGTACAAAAGCTGAAACTTAAACAGTACAAAAGCTGAAACTTTTATCTGTACAAAAGCTGAAACTTTTATCTGTACAAAAACTGAAACTTTAACTGTACAAAAACTGAAACTTAAACAGTACAAAAGCTGAAACTTAAACTGTACAAAAGCTGAAACTGTAACTGTACAAAAGCTGAAACTTTAACTGTAAAGGAGAGGCATGCAGTAATGACATTTGATGAAATGAGCATCACAAAACAGTATATTCAAGATAAGGGGACGAACAGACTATATAAACCTCATGGAAAGGTTCAGATAATAATGATTGGGGCTTAATTGGTAAATGGAGACAGTCCATCTTATATGATTTTGATGAATCTGACGTACATGAAATAATAATACGAATAATTTATGAAGTGGAGAATGCTGGGTATCCTGTGATTGCAATCGTGCACATTGGAATAGAGCCAGTAAACTGTAAGCGTGTTTCAATAAAAAAAAAAACGTGTCACAATAGCGAATTATTCTTATTTGCAGATGCCCCACACATGATAGAATTAATGATAAATCACTTTATAACTAAAGGGTGTTATAAAGACGGAACGTTGATTTCGGATTATTGTGTTGGGGAAATTCTAAGTAATACTCGCCCAGAATATTGTCTAGATTATAAGATTGGTGAATTTCATCTAAACTTAAAAAACAAAGCGAGTAAAGTGTGCTGTGCAGCTGATGTCAAACAGGTGTGCTAAGTCTGTTGATTATTTAGGAGGGGAAAGAAAAAAATTAAAAAAAAAAAAAAAAAAAAAAAAAAAAAAAAAAAAACTGGAAGTATAGTCCTACTACAGAATTCATCTCAATGGTTAATGATTGTTTCGATCTTATGAATTTGTCTAATATGATAGGAGACGTTAAATCACGGAAGTTACTCAGTAAACCAGAAAAATCTTTGGTGTAAACACATTGATGTAATGACAAAAATGTGAATGTGCAACGCTATTTCAAGCAGTCTTTATAGTTAATAGTTTTCCTGTCACTCACTTACGGGCATATATCTAATATTAGTCAGTGATTATAATTTTGCATATATATATATATATATATATATATACTGTATATATGTATATATATACTGTATATATATATATATATACTGTATATATATATATATATATATAAATATATATATTGACTAGAAGACTAAATCAAGACGTGTTAGAGGTTTTTTTTTTTTTTTTTTTTTTGCAGACAGATGAGTGGACCACATGATCATCCTGGTGCTATAAGCTATAAATATCTAATGAAAAAGCTGCTTCTGGAAAAAAAAATTTGCCTTAATTATTAATCAAACAAACATAAATAAAGAGCATGAAAATCTTGATTGTTTAACAAATAAAGTTAGCAGTAACGATTGTAACAACAATGTGAGAAATTATAATGACCGCGAACTTGCAATTTATAATAATAATAATACTGTTGACTTGAAAGAAACATTAAAAACAGACGTTAAAAGAATAAGAATATTTTAAAGTTGAAAATAATAATAATAATAATAATAATAATAATAATAATAATATAATAATAATAATAATAATAATAATAATAATAATATAATAATGAAATTAATAATATATTGATAATATTTATTATTATTATTATTATTATTATTATTATTATTATTATTATTATTATTATTATTATTATTATTAATTGTTCGATTTTCACGGTTGATTTTACTATATGAATATAAACTCTATGACTATTCTGATAAGACAAAATAAAATAAATTTCCTCTAATTTCACATATGAGGAACAATATTCTAAAGGACAATAAAGGTAAAGCAAAAACTCATTTATATGAATACATAAAGAACACAGCATTGCGTCTAAAATGATAGTTTAGTTACCCAATTAAAGATTTCAGTTTAACGTTTTCTTTGACGCCAAGAAAACGTTATCGCAGACTTAGGTTTACTGTCGTGTTTACCCGACGTCTGTTGAACGGTGCCATGTGTATTATCAATATAAATAGCTAGACTTCTAAATTTTCTTGCCTAGTATTTAAACTATGGCCATAACTTCAATTCTGCTAATAATACTGCTACTGACAACTATAAGCACGGAAAGCAAATGAGCTACAGATCTTTTGTTTTATCAGAATAGTCAAATAGTTTTTATTCATATAATAAATTCAACCGTAAAAATCGAACAATTAATAATAATAATAATAATAATAATAATAATATTATTATTATTATTAACTTTGTAATGTTATTTTATTTCCTTATTTTTTTTTAACTAAAAACTAGTTTACATTCTATCGTTTTATTGCCGATTTATTGTCAAGAGCAAGGGGAAAGTAAATTAGCTTCTTGGTTATGACTATTTAGTAAATATTTTCATTCATAGAAGGTTAGCAGGTTAGCCAAGGCACCAGTCACCTGTTGAGATACTACCACTATAGTCAATTCTTTTTAGTGAGGCAGATTTGCACCGACTCACAAGGGTGCCATTTTAGCTCGGAAAAGTTTCCTAATCGCTGATCGGTTGGACAAGATAATTCTAACCAATTAGATAGCAGGAAACTTTTCCGAGCTAAAAGGGCACCGCTTCGAGTCTGTGCAAATGCGCCTCAACAAAAAAAAAAAAAATAGTTTAGTTATTTGATTCTGTGATTTGCCAGATAGTGCTATCTATATTGGCTCCCTCTCTGGTTACGATTAATTTTTTCTTTGCTTACACATACAATAAATAGTCTAGTCTATTATTTACACATTCTCCTCTTTCCTCATACACCTAATAACACTAGGATAACTGAAAAAAATTATTTTTCACTCAATGGATTATCTACTGCGCTGTATTTGTTCAGTGGCTACTTTCAATTTAATGGTACACACTCTTTACCTATGGTAAGTAGCTCTTCTAGGATAGGGACACTCCAAAATCAAACCATTGTTCTCTAGTCTTTGGTAGTGTCACAGCCTCTGCACCATTATCTCCCACTGTTTTGGGTTAGAGTTCTCTTTCTTGAGGATACAATCAGGCACACTATTCTATTTCCTTATTCCCTTTCCTCACGGGGCTATTTTTCCTTTTAGGGACCTTGGGCCATATCATCCTGCTTTTCCAACTAGGGTTATAGCTTAGCGAATAATAATAATAATAATAATAATAATAATAATAATAATAATAATAATAATACAGTCGTAACCATTCATTATCTTGTAATTATATCTATTAGCAATCCGTGTTCACAGATGATTGCATTGCTAATTGCCTTCTTGATTGCCAATTATAATCTTAATTACCTCATGATGCTGATTACTTCTTGAGTGGGAGCTTCAGCTGACAAATGATAAATTTAGCAAAGAAGGAGACATGAAGAAATAGATATGGAAATAAGAAATAGAAAAAAAATACTTGTTTGAAAAGTTCGTAATGAAAAAATATTATAGGAGACTTTTGTCTGATCGCTCACAGTAAACCAGCCTAGTATGGATGACGTTAGTACAGCTTTGCTATAACGTTTCAGATGTATTGTGGCTCTTTTTGATAAGTGAATCAAATCAAATGCTAAAACTAAACAAAGATTTACATTAGTAGAATTTTGTTGATATATTGGTTCTACAGAGAAATCCTTTGACTGAGGGTACATTCGGGCACACTATTCTATCTTATTTCTCTTCCTTTTATTTTGTTAAAGTTTTTATAGTTTATGTAGGAGATATTTATTTCAATCTCTTTGCTCTTCTAGAAATATCTTATTTTTCTTTGTTTTCTTTCCTCACTGAGTTGTTTTCCTTGTTGGAGCCCCTAGACTTGTAGCATCCTGCTTTTCCAATTGGGGTTGTAGCTTGGCAAGTAATGATAATAATAATAATAATTAATCTTAGTATTATAGGTATCATTCTTTCTCGCTAACACCGTGTAAGTGTCTAAGAGACCACGCCTTCATGTTCGTTTACTTGAGAAGTTCAAGTGAAACTAGAAGGGAGGTGTGTTGTTATCCTTGGGAACGCCAAATCATCTTAGTCTTACTGCTGGCCCGACCTGAGATGGTGACCCTTGTTGCTGGGTTGGGTGATGACAGTGATTTCATTTAATGGGGGGGGGGATTTTGGCTACTAAGGTTAGAGGGTATCTATAGGAATTCTTTGAGCAGATGTCAAGTGAACTTCTCTCCCTCTCTCTCTCTCTCTCTCTCTCTCTCTCTCTCTCATACCTATAGGATATTTCTGGGTGCATATGAATCAACCCCCCCCTCTCTCTCTCTCTCTCTCTCTCTCTCTCTCTCTCTCTAAGGTACCTATAGGACTTCTTTTGGTATGTATTATGTCAAAATACCTCTCTCTCTCTCTCTCTCTCTCTCTCTCTCTCTCTCTCTCAACATATATACAGACAGCAACAAAAATAAACACAGAAATATACAAGTGTTCCATGTTTATTCAGCATTATATAATTACATTGAAACTAAGAGTTATGTTAACCGTAAGTTTTTTTTAGTTTTTCATGAAACTGTTAACGCTCCACAATCATCTCTTTCGCTAATTTTTCTTTTTTTAAATCTTAACCCATAGTTAAAACTGAGTAATGACCATTAAACATAAGAAAGTAACTAGAGAGAGAGAGAGAGAGAGAGAGAGAGAGAGAGAGAGAGACGTCATAACTTATCATATAAATGCTCTTGTACCTTGATAGGAAGTATCGTTTGGCCCCGGCTCCAACAAGCCACGTCAAAAACAATTCTCTTTTTTATTTGTTCGATTTACTGGGACAAGGCCCTTGCCTGGGGATCTCTCCCTAGTTTGGATGGCGAATTAGGATAGAGACTGATACAAAGGGTACGAAGGGTGGGGAAGGGAAAGGGGGGAAGGGGGTGTTTTATGGCCAAGGGCCGACATAAGAAAGGGTTATATGGAGCGAGGAACTGGGCCCTATTGTAGATTGGTAAAGATGTCGTGTTAATCAAGATAACCTACTTGTTAAGTTACTTGGTAAATTGGGTTACGGTATGGACGCGCTCTCTCTCTCTCTCTCTCTCTCTCTCTCTCTCTCTCATATATATATATATATATATATATATGATAAATTTTGCACATTTTTACGTGTTTTTCATATTCAAATAAGCCATATATATTTTTGATATATTAATGTCTGGATTCTCTTAACAACCTCTGGATCACAGACCCAGGCGAAATCTCACAAAGACAAGAGCTTGGCTCCGGCCGGAAATCGAACCCTGGTCGGCAAGCTTATATAGACAGTGACTAACCCACTTGGCCACTGTCTATATAAGCTTGCCGACCAGGGTTCGATTCCCGGCCGGAGCCAAGCTCTTGTCTTTGTGAGATTTCGCCTGGGTCTGTGATCCCGAGGTTGTTAAGAGAATCCAGACATTAATATATCAAAAATATATATGGCTTATTTGAATATATATATATATATATATATACATATATATAATATATATAGACCTTTAATGTTAAGCTATGGACTTCCTCTCTCTCTCTCTCTCTCTCTCTCTCTCTCTCTCCTATATATAAATATAGACCTTTAAGGTTAAGGTATAGACACTCTCTCTCTCTCTCTCTCTCTCTCTCTCTCTCTCTCTTCTATATATAAATATAGACCTTTAAGGTTAAGGTATAGACACTCTCTCTCTCTCTCTCTCTCTCTCTCTCTCTCATATATATATATATATATATATGAGTGTGTGTGTATATATATATATATATTATATATATGTATATAAGCCAAATTGTCTTTGGTTTATATAGCTATGATATAAACAACAATACCAATCCCATTAATGATAAAAGTAATTATTACCGCCATGTTAATTTCAGTATTAACAATATATTCATCAAAATTCTTGACTTCATTATAACTGTTTTCTTTCCTCCTAATTTATTCTATCCTGTTTCGTAATTTTTATCCACAAATCTTTGGAAAAATCTCAAATACTAATTGCCGTTTACTTCAATTAACGTCATAAAAAATTTCTAGCTTCACTTATAATGAATCCATTTTATCTATAACGTTTATTTTGTTTATTCTTTAACTAGTATGCCAGAGCCGTCAAAAATGACTGCTAAATATTTAGATAGATATGCACACATACGAACACACGCAGATTTGACCCTCCCCACCCCTCCCCCATTCCTAACTACAACCCGTCAGTTTCGGCAACTTGCAGGGGATTGTGATTTTCGAGTGTACCTCACGGGGTATCCCCTCTTACCAGGATATGATTACTTCTTCCTCCTCCATTAAAGGGACGGGGAGAGACCGAGTAGTTATACGTCTGGCAATGCCACTGAGTGTGACAGGAAAGAAATCTCCTTTAAATATTAAAAGCAATTGTCTGGTTATATATTAAAATATAAAAATATACAGTATATATATACACACAAACTCAAATATATATATATATATATATATATATACAATATAATATATATATATATATATATGTATGTATATATATATATATATATATATATATAAAATACATAATATACATAATATATAATATATAATATATATGTGTATAAATAAATAAATAAATTAATATATGTATATAAATAAATATATATATATATATATATATACTATATTATATATATATATATATATATATATATATATGAAAATATGTATCACTAATACTCGCAATTATAATCAATATAAATATCAACCACAATGACATTTAAAATCAAATTCTACCCTTGGAAATGTAACTGTATATCCACTGGAAATTCATTTATGATAACAGTTTCTGGCTGGACAAGGATTCAAATCTAATGCATGGATGACTTTACCAATCAAACTACTAAGATAACTCGATTGGTTAAGTCGTCCATGCAGGCATTATTTCGGCTCAGGACATAGGTTCGATACCTTGTTCAGTCAGAAGCATTTATCATCAATGAATTTCCAGTGTTATTATATATATATATATATATAGAGAGAGAGAGAGAGAGAGAGGAGAGAGAGAGAGAGAGAGAGAGAGAGAGAGTATATATATATACACACATATATACAGTATTATAATATATATATATACATATATATATATATATATATATATATATATGTATATATATATATACAGTATATATATTTCCAGACAGGCTCAGCTCCTCTCCGTCCCTCGTGTAGGGGGGAGAGGGAGCTATCATACCCTTGTGAGAGTGGGGGTGCGTGTGTGTGCATATTTATCTAATAGTTAGCCGTTATTTTTGTCAAGTCGTATACACTAATATATATATATATATTATATATATATATATATATATATATAAAACGTAGCTCTTTATTATCTAGGGAGGTGGTATTTCAATGTTACTGTTCTTAAAATATTTTATTTTTCATTGTATCCTTTCCTCAGTGGGCTATTTTCCCTCTTGGAGCCCCTAGGCTTAAAGCATTCTGCTTTTCCAATTATAGTTGTAGCTCAGCAATTAATAATGATAAAAATAATAATACATTCTACCATATGAGAAATTTTAATTATTTAGGAAAAATCTAAATACCAAAAAAAAAAAATTATTCATAATAATCGTGTTCCCTGACAAAATAAAAAGAATCGTATTTATTATTTGTAAAAATTATTAATAAAAAACGAATACCATACCTGATATCAAAAACGTTTAATCTCAACCACAACAAGAATATTTACGTTGGCAATAAAAACATAAACTTTCATTTCCACCAACAACCTCCCGAAGGTTAGAGCATCGCAAAGGGAATAAACATCACTGTTAATATCAAGAATTTCTTATGCAAAAAAAAAAGAAAAAAAAAAAGGTGGAGCTGAGGAACGGCCAGCGAACGTGGTCAGCGCCTCAGTGTTTTCGTTTGTGGATTCAAGGTCGCTCAGAGCGACTTCGGGATCTTAGACCACAACCACAACTTTCTCATTTTTTTTCTCTTCTTTATATATATAGCTGTTTCAATGAATGGTGGTCAACTAAATGGATTCTTCAGATGTTTTTAAAGCGTAATAAAAACCTCTTCAATCATTCAAATGGACATTTTGATATGCTTTTAGAAAATAAAACAGAGGAAAAATTGTATAAAAACTTCTTCAATCAAAAAAATATACATTTTGAAATGTTTTTATAAAATAAAACAAAGAAAAAAATTATAAAAACTTCAATCATTTAAATAGACATTTTGATATGCTTTTAGAAATAAAATAAAGAAGAAAAATTATCAAAAAACTTCTTCCATCATTCTAATAGACGTTTTAAAATGCTTTTAGAAAATAAATCAAAGAAGAAAAATTATATAAAAAAAAAAAACTTCTTCAATCATTCAAATAGACATTTTGAAATGTTTTTAGAAAATAAAACAAAGAAGAAAAAAATAAAAACAGGTATTCCGTAATATACTTCTTATTTCTGTATCAGTACAGGGTGGGTTCTTCAAAACTGTAGAATAAGCTTTTGGTCCAATTACTAGACATTCCTTTGCAAACTGTCTCGAGATAATTGAACGTGTTAAGACAACAACCCATTGCGAAGATAATCACGGTCTCATGGCACACATTTTGCTTCATGCTCTATTCACTTTTCTTTTCAACTGGTTATTCATAGATGCGTTTTTTACTAGGGTATCGAAGTCCAAATTGTTCATTCATTACTCTTGGCTATTCACGAGCTGGAAAGTTTGGGTTTATTCATAAAAGCCATCATCAATAATTACAAATATTCAAACATTTGATAAGTAAATAATCATATCGATTCATTAAAAATTCCATTAAAGCCCGACTTCAAAATTTTTACTTATCCTAATCAAAATTATCGCAATTATTTAAAACCTGGTTAAAAATTTGCCAAATTTCTTACAAGAAACTAAAATTCTATTTCGAGGGGATAGAGGCTATGGATATCAGTATAAAGTCAGTTGAATCAATATTGTATCAAACTATAAAAAAGACTTGATAGATTAAAAAAAAATGAGTGAGTATAAAAAAAATTTAATTTTATCGCTTATTTTTAGGAGTCTAATAGCTAATAGTTTTTCTTACAATGTTATCAGACTGGGCAGACGTATGAAGATGTAGTGACCTCCCATAGCAATACTGATTTCGTTTTATTGGGGAACATAGGAAATAGTTTTTAAACGAGGTCCGGGCGGTTAAAGGAATGGAGCCTGGAGGAGTCATTTGCTCCAGGCGAAGTCGTTCTGAGCTGAAGAACTCAGGATGTCTTTGGTTTGCTTTTGCTTTTTCGACTGTATTTTTTTTATTCTGTTAATTTCGTGATACCTTTAATCTCTTCAAGTATCATTGCTGTTAACATAGCTGTTGCTATTACTTTTTTATCGTTTATTATAGAATACTTTTAAATTTTAATAATTTACATTATTTTCGCAATTATGCTATTGCAAAAACATAGATGTGAACTTATACAGTATCTAATATATATATATATATATATATATATATATATATATATATAAATCATACTAAAAATATATAACTGATATTATTTGTCGTGTTTACACATAAGATTCGTGTAAACGTTTATTACGATTCACACTCTTTGAGTAATGGAAGAGGATTTATCGAGTTTATAAATCTTCCATTAACCCTGGCATTGGAGGGGTAGACCCATCAGTTCGGTGTTGAATGGCCTCCCTGGTACAAACACTAGGTCATATAGCCCGGTAAGTATTATTACAGGGTCTTTGCAGCGTTCCTTAGGCCACTGGATGCACTCACTTTTTATCCTTCTACTAGTGTACGCAAGCCGTCAAAAATGATGGCTAAATATAGGCTATTTAGATCGTTATGTACACAAACCCACACACCAATTCTCACCGGGGTATGACAGCTCCCTCTCCTCCTACCCGAGAGACGGGGAGAGCTCAGCGTTACTGGAATATATATATATATATATATATATATATATATAAATATATATATATATATATTATATATATATATATGTATATATTTATATATATATATATGTGTGTGTGTGTGTGTGTTTGTGTGTATAGACGGATAGATTATCAACCAGACACTTGTGCTTTATTATATAGGGAATATTATCCTTCCGTTTCCGACTTCCTTTCTTTCTTCTTGCCAACATCTTTACTTCTACTTCTACTTTATGATAAAATTGAAGAATAATCTAGTTGCTCCAAACTTTGATTGGCTCACCCGACACCGGCACTAGGTTATATGGCACACATTCCATCACTACGTACATCTAAAAACCTCATACCACCGAAAATCGGTTTATTATGTATTAAGAAAATACTACAGAGGTTAAACCTTACTTCTCTTGTAGTTTCCTTATTTCCTTCCATCACAGGGCTATTTACCTTGATGGAGCCCTAAGGCTTATAGCATCCTGCTTTTCCAACTAGAGATGTAGCTTAGCAAATAATAATAATAATAATAATAATAATAATAATAATAATAATAATAATAATAATAATAATAATAATAATAATAATAATAATAATAATAAGTTCATGGTACTGACATTTTCATGTCAATAAAAAATTGTGAAATATGAAAAGGCCATAAGAGCAGCATTAAATAGAAATAAAATTACCAAATATTTATTGTCTTAGGTAATTATTTCTGAGGAAAGATCACTTGGCAACTGGATGATTTTATTCATTGTTTATTTAAACAATTATATACTTGTGACAATATTACTAGATAAGTAAAGGGTTCCTAAAATATTGAACAATATACATATAACATTACACAATAAAAGTGATATTTATTAATAGGTTTTATTCATCAAAATTATAGTATGTAGCTTTTATTTATTCTAATCTAAACCAAATATTTAAAATAATAAAAAAAAAATGTGGTTTCTCTGCATATTTCTAATTGTCGTTATAAGTTAAATAATTCAATAATTACGTTTCACAAAAGCAAAGCCCCTCTAGCTATTCAAGATATTTATGACAAAACTTTGAGTATTTTTGTAAAAAGTTTCTTGATATCTAACCAGGATTAAAATTTATTGTATCGATGTATCGTTATCGTATAATCAAAATGAGATGGGATCATAAACTGTCATACTAGATTTCATGATTAACGTTATTATGATGAAATTTCCAAATATTACTACTAACATTTCATATTCGATACTATTATATATAACGTATTTTTTCATATTTCAAATAAACCATATATTTTAATACATTAATATCTTTCTCATGGCTAAATGGTACAGTCATTGTCACACAAACATCCTGAATCAAGGTCGAATCCCGGCCAGTCAGATGCTATTGTCTCTGAGAGATTTCGCCTCGAGACTCTGATCCCGAGGTCGTTAAGAGAATCCAGACACTAATGTATCAAAATATATGGCTTATATGATATTTACTTACATACATAACATATATATATATATATATATATCACGTGTTTTCTTCATCACCATACATGCTTACTTGCCAATCTTGCCAACCACTAGAGGCGTCATTAGCCTACATTATCAATGATTGATATAGAGTTGGCCATTCGTTATCTTCATAATTTTGATTTATCACCATCATCTTTAGCTTGTTAAACTTCTTTTTGCCAATTGCAAAAACTGGAGCGTTGGATCTTGACCATAACCGACAGCC
>NC_090728.1:44728565-44741065 GCF_036898095.1 Palaemon carinicauda | reverse complement strand
CTTCTTTATAATTAGACCCTTTAATCAAAATGCCAAAAAAAATGTATAAGTGTTATTCACTCCCCATTAAATACAGCGAGATGATGTGACTGGGGTCACGTGTCATTTCGATAATTAGTGATATCCCAAATGGTAATATTTAATTTCTTGATATATTTTATTATTTTCCACGGAATTATAGTTAAATGTTTCATTAATTAATTCATTTGATTTTTTTCAGTATTTTAGGTCCAGCCCTTCCTCCATGGGGAGTGGAGGGAGAGATTATAACTGTCAGTGAACCTCACGCGGAGCACTGTAGGCATTACTTCTGACCAAAATAAGAACAATATCGCGCATGTCGCTGAGCGGCTGCATTGGTTAGGGTTCAGATTAAGAAATGTCATCAGTCTGTATTTGACTCTACTCGGGAGAACAACAAGAACTCAAGCTCTCTTAACCAAGCGGTCTTCATCCACCTGCACCTGGTTAATCTCTGGATAAATCCTCGTTAATACTCTGGGTCCTGAGGAGTCATGGCTACTTGCTCCGTGTATGGCTGTAGATCAAGTCTCTCTCTCTCTCTCTCTCTCTCTCTCTCTCTCTCTCTCTCTCTCTCTCTCTCATTTCTGATATGATTCCTTTTGTAAATCTACCAATAGTTGTTTCCCTATTTGTACAGTGTCGCATGTTTTTTTATGATAAGAATCTTGAACAGAAAAATCTCCTGCGAGAGAAGTCAAAAGCAATAATATGGAAAAATAGAGAAATAGTAAATTTCCAAATAAAAGCTTGAATTTTTAACCCTGACTTAAATCATCGCAGCGTCCATTCGGACCTTGGTTGCGAACACTTTTTACCCCTCTGCTTTACCAAGGCTGTCTGGCTTTACTCCCCTAATAGTTTTTTCCTCCATCAGTGAATGGAATCCCGGCCCCAACGAAGGGTTATATGTCTCAAATTCATAAATCTATTGATTCTACTATCGAAGCTAATTGGATTTGAAACTGGGTTAAATAT
This sequence comes from Palaemon carinicauda, assembly GCF_036898095.1. NCBI lineage: Eukaryota > Metazoa > Arthropoda > Malacostraca > Decapoda > Palaemonidae > Palaemon > Palaemon carinicauda. The sequence continues at coordinate 44,740,066 of NC_090728.1, read as the reverse complement.
TTTAATTCGTTATAAAAGCAAACATTACCTGGATTAAGATTTGAGAAATAGAACTTCAAGTGGACTTGAAGATACCTGATATTAATTTCATTTAGGGTTGTGGTGGCCGATGTAGCAACGTCCCTGACTGGTGAACGCCAGACTGGGGTTCGAGTCCCGCTCAAACTTGTTAGTTTCTTCTGTCGCTGCAACCTTACCACCCTTGTGAGCTAAGGATGGGGGATTTGGGGGACCCTAAAGGTTTATCTGCTGAGTCACCAACAGTAATTCCCTGGCCCTCTTTGCTGCTAGTTTGGATGGAAAGGGGGCTTCGACGCTGACCATATGTAACGGTGGTCAGTCTCTATTGAATTGTCCTGCTTGACAGGGCAATGTCACTGTCCCCTGCCATTCATGACTGGCCTTTAAACCTATAAAACGCGAGAAATTTGTATTATTTTTTACCAGTCTTGATTAGTATTGATCTTACCGAGAACAGTTTACCTTAGAAAAAAACTTAAATCCTAACGATTATTTAATTATTTCATCAGCATTTAAAAAAGCTCTCATTTCTTAAAAATGAAAAGTCGTGCATAAGAAGTTTCCTTTTCTGAAGACAACTATTCCTCCTGCATTATCTAAGCAAAAGCGGCAAAAGTCAAAGTAGCAAAGAACTAATATTTCACCGGTTGATTACAACTGAATATTAGCCGAGACTCGGAGAATCCTTTCTTCTTGCACGACCTTTTCCCTGACAGCATCCTAAGTAGGCAGTATATTACGTTTCATGTTGTAAGAGACAGTGACGGAAGAATGGAAAAAAAATTACAATATCAGCGTATTGTTATGAAAAGGTCATGAAAATATGCTAGACATGTGAATGCATGTTTTTGTCATGCACAGGTTTCTGAAAAGGCTCATTATCTTGAACATTGAAAAATCAAAATATGTTCGAAGATTAATCAAAAGAATGATATCTTAGGAGATTATTCAATTTTGTTACCATATCTTTGTCTAATTGAGCAATTCTTTTCAAAGTTTGCATAGGCGACGGTTATGATCTGATTCCGTGGTCTAAAACATAATAAAAAAAATAAATCATAAATGCAGAAAAATTCAACTTGCTGGAGCGTTTTTTTTTTTTTTTTTTTTTTTTTACCAGACGTATCAATAGTGTTTATTTTTTATAGCATTATTCAAGCAAAGACAATTAAAACGCATAAGAATCTCTTAATCAAAAGAAATCGGCAATAAGCGTCAGCAATTAAAGTGTTAGCAACAGATCATCAGTGACGAAATCTGAATTTATGTTCCGCCAAACTTCAAGGAAGATTAAATCGAGCGCAATAATTCACAACGCGCCATGAACTAGTTCCTCCGCGATCCAATAGATCGTTGGGCCAGGGAACCCACAATTTCGGTAATTACTTTAGCTCTGCGTGAACTTAATTATCATATCTTCCCCGTGAGACCTTTAATTACGTTAGGAAGGATAACCATTCCTCCAGCCAATATCTAACGAAAAAAACTTTCTAAATCAAGCCTTTACGTAACATTAATCAGTGAAACTAGGCGGGAAAATTTTGATTCTTCTTGCTTTTAGATTATCTACCTTCGCTTTGGTCTCCCTCTCCTTCTCGTCCCCTGTACCTCCATTTCCATCACTCTCCTCCCAATATACTGCTCATGTCTTCTCATGACATGACCATACCACCTCAGTCTATTCTTGGATCTTATCTGATAGTTTCCTAACTCCTGTGGTACCCCTAATTACTTCATTCCGTATCTTATCTCTTCTTGTCACCTCACACATCCATCTCAACATTTCTGCCTTAACCAATAAAGCAACAGAAATGAGTTGACGGTATCGCATACAGGTTTTAATGAACGTATACATACGTAAATAGGCCCCCACAGGGGGGTAGTGTCATTTGTACGCATTCATGTTGCTGTTCAAGATCTTATATATAACTTCGTATTGTAATTATGGACTTTTGCCCCAGTTATAACTTGACACTGTAAGGCCTTCCAGTACCCAACGCCTGGCTATATAGCCCAAATTCATAAATTCAATCCAAATCTAACCAGAGCATACATACATGCATATGCATATGCCTACTTCAACCAATTGCCTTTTCCCATTTTCAGTAAGTCTTTTTCCAAGAGGTTGTTAATCCCATGGCATTTTTAGTCTTAATTGTTAAGACAAAATAGAAAAGAATCTACTACTAAGGTGTTCAGGCGCAAGTGAAATCTGGTAGAATATATCACTTTAACGTTATGTTTGAAACTAACGTTTTTAGCCCATCATATTTTAAACCAGATCGACTTCTGCATAAGTGTGATAATGGCGATAAAAACTAGATCAAGCAATAAAAACTTTTATTAGGCAATTTCTTCCGAATTTTATTGGGACAACGCATGTGGATATTTCGTAAGTTACAATATTGATTAATTGTTAGTATATTGAAAGGCCAAAAAGCCTATATATGTACATATATGTGTTTTTATGTACATAGAAAGAGAGATAAAAATATTTATAGACACATTTGTATATACACAATATATAGGGTCACACACACACACACACACACACACACACATATATATATATATATATATATATATATATATATATATATATATATGAATACATGTATATGGCTCTGCGTGTGCATGAGCATGTATATGTATATATATATATATATATATATATATATATATATATATATATATGTGTGTGTGTGTGTTTAAACTTTTTATTCATCACTTAGCATCACGATGCACTCTCGGACACACATACTCTGACCCAGGCAGTCCTCTAAAACGCCAATCCTTTCACTGACCATACATAATAATGCAGCAGATAATCTGCGCTGCCAGCGCCGGTACCACTACCCAGAAGTCCAAGGCTGCGCACATCACGCGTCTCTTGTGCTCTGGTTTTTCTATATAAAGAAAAAAGAAGAAAAATATGAGAGGAAAGTGTTTGACCTTATCTAGCTTTGTTCAAGAGTTTTAAGTAATGCGCACGCACTTTGTTGATGTTGTTGTTATTGTTGTTGTTGTTATGTTGTTGTTGTTGTTGTTGTTGTTATTGTTGTTGTTTTGATTGTTCAGTTTGCTACTTTCTTTAAGAAACTCAAAGTGCTTGACCTTATCTATGTATGTTCAAGAGTTCTAAGTAATGCGCATGCTTGTTGTTATTATTATTGTTGTTGTTGTTGTTGTTTTGATTGTTCAGTTTGCTACTTTCTTTAAGAAACTCAAAGTGCTTGACCTTATCTATATATGTTCAAGAGTTTTAAGTAATGCGCATGCTTGTTGTTATTACTGTTGTTGTTATTATTGTTGTTGGTGTTGCTGTTGTTGTTGTTGATGTTGCTGTTGTTGTTATTTTGATTGTTCAGTTTGCTACTTTCTTTCTAGAATTCATCACATTTGAGGGTGACCTTTGAAACATTTTCATCTTGACTTTCTATGGGATGTTTATCAAAGCTTTGATTTTTTATTTGTCTTATCATTTCAGTGTTGAAAATAAAACCTTTGGTTAAATTTCCTAAAACAAAGTGTATTGTCTTTTTATCGTAATTGATGTGCATCTAGAATTTAATATCCTTGAAAAACACTGGGATATATGTGTTATTTAGAATAGTAAGGTATATAATTGTACAAAATAGTATAAAAAGATTCTTGCAGAATACATCATTAAAATCCCTACTAACAGTTTATATATATATATATATATATATATATATATATATATATATATATATATATATATATATTATATATATATACATATATATATACTTATAACAGAGAGAGAGAGAGAGAGAGAGAGAGAGAGAGAGAGAGAGAGAGAGAGAGAGAGAGAGAGAGAGAATTTAGAGTAAGGTTCGAAATAAATGCATTTTGACGATATAAATCGTGTATTGTGAAGCTGCATAAATATATATATATATATATATATATATATATATATATATATATATATGTATATATATATATATTTGTGTGTGCGCGCGCACGTGTGTGTGTGTGTAGTATCTATCTAGTACAAGTTCAGCTATAAACAAATCCTACCGGGAAAAAGCACGTCCAGGCCGAAGACAGTGACCAACTACCACGGTACCTCTCAATCACTCTTTTGCGTGTCAACATAAATCTTTTTTTTTCCCTGGAGACCTTCAAGGAAAACTGAAACTCTTCCGCTGGGTAGAATAGTCATTCCGATAAACTATTACTTCCTTGTTTTTCTGTATCCTTTATTATGAATGGATGTAAAGTTTGTTACATAATGCTTTCCACTCTAATTTAATTTCTCTTTCCTCTTAATGATAGTAATAATAGCACTTTTCCTATATGACATTTCAATTTTTATCAATATCATAGTACTACTATTTTACTTTTATGCTTATTGTTCGATTGTTTGAAGGTTTAAAGGCCGCTCGTGAATGGCAGAGGCAAATGACAGCTACATTGCCCAATCAAGCAGGATAACATATACATATGATAAGAGCCAAAGGCCTCTCTCCACCCAAGCTAGAACCAGGGTGTGCCAGGCAATGGCTGCTGATGACTCAGCAGGTAGAGCTATACGCTCCCCCCAAACCCCCATCCTTAGCTCACAAGGATGCTGAGGTTGCTGACATTAAAGAAACTATCGAGTTTGAGCGCGACTCGAACCCCAGTCCGGTGAGCGGCAGGCAGAGACGCTTCCAATAGGCCACCACGCCCTTTAACAGGATATTAGTATTATCATTATTACAAGCTAAGATATAACCCTAGTTGGAAAAGCAGGATGCTATAAGCCAAAAGGCTCCAACAGAGAGAATAGCCCAGTGAGGAAAGGAAACAAGGGAATAAATAACTACAAGAGAAGCAATAAACAATCAAAATGAAATATTTAAAAAACGGTATATAACAACATTAAATTAAATATTTCATACATAAACTATAAAAACTTGAAAAAAAAAACAAGAGGAAGAAAAATAATATAGAATAGCGTGCCCGAGTGTATCTTCAAGCAATAGAACTCTAATCGAGGACAGTGAATAACGTATATACGATCACTTAACTAGCAAGAGACTCGAGGAATATCTTATCGATCATCCAATAAAACTTTCTTTTAGTACTTCAATTAACTGCGATTCATTTACTGTATCAGTTGCTTTACAGGTTTTAAACTTGAGCAAGTGGCCATTACCTCAGATGCTACTGTTTTTACCTTAGATTACCCTAAAACTTTTCCAATTTCCTTAAATTTGAAGCTAGTAAACCCGAAATTGCCTTAAATATTTCATTATCCTAAAAATTACCTTGAAACCAAGCAAAATTACCTCAAAGCAAGGTAATTACCTTAAAAGTTTAGACCCTAAGGACCTTGAGGCTGACGTAAGTTCAAGAGTGATTTACGAGTTACCAGAACCCAAGACCTACAGAAGGAGTCTAGTTTGAAGGTCTTGCCAGAACAGTGTATAAACTAGAAGGTAGAATCAACATCTTTCAATCTTGTCATTTTGATCCTAGCTGGCATTAGAAAAGTGATTTAAATTCAAAGTATAAAGTTATCAAGAGACGATTTGTTAAAAGGGATAAAGAATAAGTAAAATGATCAATTTTACTAACATACCTCAAATACTTTTTCCAGAAATCTTTTATAAAAGATATAAAAAAGAAGAAAACTAACTGCAGTGTCAGATATATGAATAAGGGAAAGGTTTCATGATATCTTATGAAAAATACGAAACAAACATATTTTTATTAATATTACGAAAACAGAATGGTATTTCAGATTTAATTATTTCAGCCGTAGATGTGATAAAACTCCATTAGATTCCCAAAACATAATAAATAAAAACATCAATAATTTGATTAATGTGAAATAAAGAGAAACGGGTAACTTAAATAAGATCTAAAAAAACTTATACTATACCACCTTCACCATTTCCCCTCTTTCACCAAACCTACCTTTCCTCCTTCTGGGCCAAAACAGAGAGAGAGAGAGAGAGAGAGAGAGAGAGAGAGAGAGAGAGAGAGAGAATGTGTGTGTGATAGTAGTGCAGATCGAAAGGTTTTTAAAGTGCCATTTTTGGGTAAGAGTGATTCCTCAAATGCTAGACTTTATAAGGATAGAATAAAAGCTTAATAGATTTAGTTACAAAACTCATTACGAGAATTTCACCCAAGAATAAACACATAAAGATTCTAACAATCAGGAATCCAGTTTCTTGAAAAAACGAGATAATAATTTATAGGTGGTCTAACACGTTAATCCTGGAAAGATAAGCCGATGCATAGACGCAAGATTACACATTTAGTTTAACAAAAAAGGATAAGCAACTATTTTTTTTATGCGGGTGCGCTGATAAACAAAGAAAAGAGATAAGACCGCTGGATGTCAGGTAAAATCAAATAGAAATCGCAAAATTTATAATCCTGTTTGACAGTGTTTGGAAACTAGAGCATGAAGATAAGACAAAATGTGTGTTGGAAAGTTGAAAACATGTTGAAGATGCACAATAATACCTAAAATGCTTGGCTGTGTACAGTATATCAGCTATGTCTCCGACCCAAAGTTGGATAAGTTTTTCTTTCTATAAAGTTAAAAGACTCAATTTTTGGGGGGTCTTTAGGCCTACAAATTTAGGTTAAGTGACAATAGGTAATGAATCATTTCACTGTTGTAAAGTCGATGAAAATACACGATTTTAGAAAGAAAGGTCTGTTGAGGAAGGGTCGGTCTGTCTGTCTGTAAAGATTGCCTTGCCTTATGCAAGACACTGGCTCTTGCGTTGGCAGGCCGTAAACGAATGTAATTGTAATTTACTTTAATTTATTCTTAAAGAGGGAAGTGTGGAAGGAACCGTTTAGGATGTAATGACAACGTTGACAAAGTTGAAAGAGGTGCCAGGATTTGACTGGACTTTGTATATAAAGGAGGGGCTGCAGTATGTTGGTGGTAGTGTAACTGAGTGGCTGACCTTACTGAGTTAGGTACTGTATGCCTGAATGAAAGAAAGATGAGCTCCCGAAGAATAAGAGGGCATTGGATGGTAAAAAATTGACGTTTATAGACCAAGTAACGTATATTCTTACATGTAGTATACAGGACCACCACCACCACCACCAAAAAAAAAAAAAAATAAATAAAATAAAATAAAAAGAAAAAAAAATCTTAATAATAATTCAGAAATGGTAAAGTTGTTATGTGGAGGGCAGTTAAAAGCTTTTTAAGATAAGAGTGATGTTTCAGTTTGCATGAGAGGATTAGAGAGGACTTAGGCTGGTGCTAAAAATGTTTTGCGTAAACAGTTGTTGACTCATTGGCCTTTTCTTTTTTTTGTGGATGAAACGGTGAAAGGAGTCAAGAAGGGGACATAAAAAGGAGTTGGGCATAAAAAGGAGTTGTGAAGGGAGTGGGATGTTGATGTTTACAAATGATAAAAGTGTCCCTTGCTAGATAGTGAAGAGAAGTCACAGAATTTTGATGTGTTTGCACGGGGAGAAAGTTGAACGAGAGGTTACAAAAGTAAGATTACAAGGGTATATGGAGACACGAAACATGATAGTATGGATGGTGAAAGAATGCAATACTTGATTCACAAAATTTTGAGGTAAATGAAGCGATCAAGTAGAGGTAAAATGAAAGAACTAGCGACATAATGTATGAAATAATGCAGACGGTAGTATCGCTATATAAAACAAAACAAAAATAATTTTTAAGGGAAGTGGATTAGCTATACAAAAGCGTTTTTATATGAGGAAACGGACGCATTTCATTTGGACGAATTTGGGCATTAGTTAATGTATCATTTGGGGTCTATTCATTACATCGTTTAGGCAACAAAATATCAAATTTCTTCAAAATGTTACATATCATTTGGGTGAAATCAGAATATGGAAAAAGAGACAGAAGCTATTTAGAACAGGCTATTACTTGGTGATAATTCAGTATTTGGTTGACTGATAACTCAGTAGTTAACTTGTTAACAATTAACAGTCATCTGCTTCTTAATTGAGATGAACTCGCAGCTATTAAGCTCTCAAGTCAGTTGCACGAAACTTGCACAGTTAGTTTGTTAGTTATTCATCACCCGATAATGGAAAGCCCTGCCTCAGAAACAAGCAAAATTACAGTATTTCATAACATTCTTATGAAATAATGTTTTTAATTTCTTTTCATAGAATAACGTAACAAAAGTTTGACTACACATATTACTTAATTCTTGTTTAGTCGGTGAGGTGTAACTTGAGTTTTCCAGTATCCTATGATGATTACATGTTAAAATTAATAAAGGTAAAGATAGACGTGTCTGGTTTTAGCTCCAGTTTCATTAGAATAGATCCTCACCAGAACGTCAACCTTGCAAGCACCAACCCCCACGCTGATCCCCAACCCCCACTGTGGTGCCCAACCATAGCAGTGGCCTCCGCCAGTAAACAGCCTAAACTCACGGTTCCGGGCTGGGATCGATCTGCTGCCATGCGAATACTGGGCGAACACGTTACCACTATACCAACCAGGCCACTATAGCCTTAAAACTACTTCCGCCCGATTGAAATCATGTGTTATAATGGAGCATATTTTGTCACCTTAATGAGATCAAATAAAACGCCCAGCAAACAGCCTAAATTCACGGTCCCGGGTTGGGATCGATCTGCTGCCATGCGAATCCTAGGCGATCACGTTACCACTATACTAGCCAGGCCAGTATAGCCTTAAAACTACTTCCGCCCGATTAAAATAATGTGTCATAATGGAGCATATTTTATCACCTTAATGAGATCAAATAAAACGCCCAGTAAACAGCTTAAACTCACGGTCCCGGGCTGGGATCGATCTGCTGTTATGCGAATGCTAGGCGAACAAGTTACCACTATACTAGCCAGGCCAGTATAGCCTTAAAACTACTTCCGCTCAATTGAAATAGTGAGTGTCGTAATGGTGCATATTTTATCGCCCAAATGAGAACAAATAAAACTCCAAAATGATAACTTTATTTCGCTAAATGAAATACGTCCGAGGAAACTTGAGGGGCAGTGAAATGAATGACGCAGTGCTTCAAATGGACCTGGCAACTATACTAACCTTCGTTCTCCAGCCAAATCCAGTCTTGGTAAACTTGGCCTATAAAAGTACCGTTGCAGGTGACTTTTTGCTTGCTTCCTTTTTGCTAGCACCTTTTGCATTTCATTATTACTATTAATCATGATTAATTATGATTATTATTATTATTATCGCTATTATTATTATTATTATCATTATTATTCCCTGTCGGAGCTCTTGAGCTTATAACATCTTGCCTTCATAACTAGGGTTGTAGCTTAGCAAGTAATAATAATAATAATAATAATAATAATAATAATAATAATAATAATAATAATAATAATCATCATCATCTTTGATAACATCGACCCAACCGAAGTGGGAAAAGATGCAGACAAAGAAGATGATTATTATTATTATTATTATTATTATCATTATTATTATTACCTACTAAGCTACAACCCTAGCTGGGAAAGCAAGATGCTATAAGCTCCATAGATCCAACAAGGAAAAATAGCCCAGTGAGGAAAAGAAATAAGGAAACAAATGGAATAGTGTTCCTGAGTGTACCCTCAAGAAAGAGAACTCTAACCCAAGACAGTGGTACGGATACCATATACCTGAAATTTCTCTAAATTGTGTTCATAAGACTCAGGTTAACATAGCTTTTTATTATCTTTACTATATTTTCATATTAAGTTCCAGGATTTAATAGATTTCTTCTTTAGTGTTTCTTTTTATACTGGTCTTGATGTCATTTCAAATGTAAATATTATTGTGAATTTCGTAGTTGCTACAAAAATATGTTATTTTGTGGATAACTCCCTGATTTCTCTAACGATTTGTAGGGCACATTTTATTAATGTTAAATCTTGTTGATCTAAATGAATTATAATTAAATTCTAAGATATTCATATCTAATATAATAGTTATAACAATTACCACTGCATTACTATATATTTATTGTAATAATAATAATAATAATAATAATAATAATAATAATAATAATAATAATAATAATAATAATGGTAACGTTTTCATCAGCTTCAGTTTTAGAAGAATTGTGGTTTTCATTAACAACAACAACAAAATTAACCCTCTAATATGTTCAAGGACAGTAAAAATATAACTTTTGGGAAAATTTTAAGAAACAAATAAATATGAAAAATCCTGAACATAGACGAGACTAACAAAACATAACAAAACTCAAACCAGAAATACCACTCCAGGATAATTTTTTTTTTTTTTGTACGAGAGGACTAGACAATTTTTTTTTTTTTTTTATTTTTTTTTGACGAGGACTAAACACAAAAGCATAAAAATCTTTCTGGCTCTGGCGCTTTTATGACCTGGTTTAACAAGGCGTCAAGACTGACCTTTGTTTAAGATGTTTACTAATTGCCACCGCCCCCTCCCCCATGCTTGTACTTCCTGCGCCGTGGTGTAAACAATAATGAAACACCGATATAAAAGGAATTTTGAAATGTCATAGGGAGCTACGCTCTCTCCAGTGGGCTCTTAAAACTGGAACTAAACCCTAGGTGTGGTGGTCCTGTATCGTACAGTGGACAAGCTAATTAGAGCGAGAGAAATTACAGCGATGAATTTGTGCCAAAATCGTGGCGATGTTGGTAGCGAGATTATCCTTAATAGGTCAGTTGGGTGGGTGGACTAATTGCTTAATAGGTAATGTATCATGTTATAGGTCAGTGGTCGAGTGAGCTTTCTCGTGATGGAAAAATTGTTACAAGATTATAGGAGGAAAATTAGATTGACTTGAAAACGATAATAATCTTTACTACAGAGAGGTCTTGGAATTGTAAAAATGGTTATTTTAAGCTAACTAGTGATAACAGTTATATTAAATTACTATTATCTAAATTAATTTTCCTCAAATAAGCAAGCTAAGCAAACTGACAACTCGACTTATACTTATAAATATTACACTAACAGAGGCACCATCTTATTTCAAATGAGAGATAGAGACGATTTATAGCATTAGGTACAGTTAGAATCGAAAGAACGCCGACACTCGGGGGAAATCTTTCGTCAGATGTCTCTAGTGTTCCGATGACAAAACAGGCAAGGCGTTGCTCTTCTTACTACTGCTATGAAATGGGCGGAGCCTTCTCCAACCTTAGCGAACCAAAGAGAGTAAAGGGCTGTCTTTGTTAGCAAAAGCATACAAAAGTTACAAATCGAGTTGCCATATTTCAATTTGACGTCTCAACTATCCACTGCAAATACAAAACACACCCACACATTACATCTATTTTTTCGTAGGAGGGGCCAAGTGGACACTGCAGGGAAGGGTCGAGGGGGGGGGGTCTCCTCTCCACAGCCCCTTGCCCAAGCCAGTCACTGAGGAAATAAAGAAGTCAATTCTGATTTAGGGGGTGTGGAGAGAAGTTATATGCGTATTCTTTACACAGCCTGTAAGATAGTGCATTATTGCCTAAATATTATTTGA
>NC_090728.1:44716065-44723565 GCF_036898095.1 Palaemon carinicauda | reverse complement strand
CTGGCTGGGCGGGCCTCCCCCCCACCCAGCCTCCCCCCTTCCCGCTGGCTGGGCGGGCCTCCCCCACACCCAGCCTTCCCCCCTTCCCGCTGGCTGGGCGGGCCTCCCCCCCACCCAGCCGCCCCCCTTCCCGCTGGCTGGGCGGGTCTCCCCCCCCACCCAGCCTCCCCCCTTCCCGCTGGCTAGGCGGGCCTCCCCCCCACCCAGCCTCCCCCCTTCCCGCTGGCTGGGCGGACCTCCCCCACACCCAGCCTTCCCCCCTTCCCGCTGGCTGGGCGGGCCTCCACCCCCACCCAGCCTCCCCCCTTCCCGCTGGCTGGGCGGGCCTCCCCCCACCCAGCCTCCCCCCTTCCCGCTGGCTGGGCGGGCCTCCCCCACACCCAGCCTCCCCCTCTGCCCCGCTGGCTGGGTGGGCCTCACCCCCCCGCCCAGCTGGCTGGCCGGGACTCCCCCCTTCCCGCTGGCAGGGCAGGGCTCCCCCCTTCCCGCTGGCAGGCCGGGGCTCCCCCCTTCCCGCTGGCAGGGCGGGACTCCCCCCTTCCCGCTGGCAGGGCGGGGCTCCCCTTTTCCCGCTAGCAGGCCGGGGCTCCCCCCTTCCCGCTGGCAGGCTGGTGCTCCCCCCATCCCACTGGCAGGCCGGGGCTCCCCCCTTCCCGCTGGCAGGCCGGGGCTCCCCCCTTCCTGCTGGCAGGCCGGGGTTCGCCCCTTCCCGCTGGCAGGGCGGGGCTCCCCCCTTCCCGCTGGAAGGGCAGGGCTCCCCCCTTCCCGCTGGCAGGGCGGGGCTCCCCCTTCCCGCTATCAGGGCGGGGCTTCCCCCTTCCCGCTGGCAGGGCGGGGCTCCCCCCTTCCCGCTGGCAGGCCGGGGCTCCCCTCTCCCGCTGGCAGGGCCGGGCTTCCCCCCTCCAGCTGGCAGGGCGGGGGTCCCCCTTCCCGCTGGCAGGGCGGGGCTCCCCCTTCCGGATGGCACGTCGGGGTTCCCCCCTTTCTCTTGGCAGGGGGGGTTATCCCCTTCTCATAGGCATGGCGGGGCTCCCCCCTTCCTGCTGGCAGGGGGCTCCCCTTCCTGCTGGCAGGGGGGCTCCCCCCTTCCCGCTGGCATGGCGGGGTTCCCCCCTTCCCGCTGGCATGGCGGGGCTCCCTCCTTCCTGCTGGCAGGGGGGCTCCCTCATTCCTGCTGGATGGGGGCTCCCCCATTCCTGCTGGCAGGGGGACTCCCTCATTCCTGCTGGCAGGAGAGGCTCCCCTCCTTCCCGCTGGCAGGGCTGGGCTCCCCCCTTCCCATTGGCATGGCAGAGCTACCCCCCTTCCCACTGGCAGAATGGGGCTACCCCTTCCCTCTGGAAGGTCAGGGCTCCCGGTTAAAAAATCTAAAAAATACTGTAATTAAATATATATATATATATATATATATATATATATATATATATATATATATATATATATATATATATATACAGATATATATGCATATACATATAACTACATACATGCATAAATTCTCATTATACACATTTCTAAATGACAAAGTTTTAGAACCCGAACTTTGTGAATAACTTCTCTTTTTATAAAATCGTAGATGCGAAAATGCTTTCTCTATACATCTTTTCTTGTCTGATGTTTCCTCAGTTTCTGTGATGGTGTAACACAGCTGAGGTACTCGTCTCACTAAAAACTGCTTGGGTCGGCACTCATGGAATTAGGTCTCCCCTGCGAAAAGATCTAGTCCTCTTATTTTACATAGTGAATCTTCATCATTTAGTTAAATTTTCTTTTCTTCAATGTTTTTATACGCATCTGAGTAGAACTTCTGCAAGCTACGTATATTATCAGAGCCCTTTACTTTGTCACCTTTACAAAATATGGGGTATTTACCAAATGTCATTATGTAACCTTTTTTTTTTCTTTTTTGGCGACTTATTCATTTACATTCAAGCATTTGTTTTTATGCTTAACAATGTGCGGCGAACAATTCAAAATCACTCTCGTCGGCAACTTTATAAACTAGTAAATATACAAATGAACAAATAAGTAAGCTCTTAAAATAGACCTGTGGTTAATGAACTTCTTAACAGAGCCATATACTGTATAGTTAATATCAGTACTTAGTGCAAATAATGGGAGATGAAGTTGAACTCACCAAAATCCAAAGTATGGTTGCTAGTAGATTTAAGTTATTGGATCCTTGCCAGCAAGGTGATAGCATGAAACATCAGGAAAATAATGAACACACTAGGCAGCTGCCTAATGTGTACTAAATAGATTCAAAATATGTTTAGAATTTCAAAAAGGTGTAATAAAGTTTTCTAGCGCCTATTCCAAATATCTTTTTCAATTTTTCCCCTTAATTCCTAGTAATTCTAAATATGACTCTAAGTATTCTAATTCCTAAAAGAACTCGGTTCTAAGCCTTTCACACAATTTCAGAAAATGTATCTGCACCTATGAGGGTAGTAAAGATACTAACAGGGTATCTATCATTTCTTAAATAGTAATGATATAAATTTTACTGTACTTTTAGGACAACTATCGGGCTACTATTGGTTCCAGAGTTAATTTTTATAAAGGAACTTCTGCAGATACATAATTTCAGTATGTCCACACATTGGTCCGTGGGATCTTTGCATGTTTGAAAATCTTTTGGACAAAGCACCTTCTACGCTACGCATTGACGACCTTCGCTTGCGCAAAGCCCATTATATGAAGCCTAAGACATTACTTAAGGAAGACCAAGGTGTGTGGATTTTATATATATATATATATATATATATATATATATATATATATATATATATATATATATATATATATATACACATACATACATATATACACACACATATATACGCATATATACAGTATATATATATATATATATATATATATATATATATATATATATATATAAACCTCGGGGTAGACCTTAGGGTCAATCCTGTGATGATTAGGTCGGTAATGGTTTTATAACTTTTTGAGCGGTTGAATTACATGAAACAAGAGCAATCAGAGATTTTGGACCTCCGCCAAAGGTTAATGGAGTCGCACATGGTATAATATCTATCTATGGTGGAAATTTCGTCAAAATCCGTCAATTGGTTTTGACATTGTCTTTAGAAATTACAAAAAATGCAAATCTGGATCTAGAATCCGGATCTGGATCATCTACAAAATTTAAATGGATCGTCCATGACCTAAGATCTTTCTGTAGAAAAAAATTTAATCAAAATCCGTCAAGTAGTTTTGGCGTAATCCCGTCCACAGACACACACACAGACAAATAAATAAATAAATAAACCAAGGGGTACATTCTTGTCATTTAGGTCTGTGTTGTTTTTTCTGCCGTTTTGAGGGCACTCTCTTAAGAGGATTCATCATTATTCAGATTATTTAAACAAATTCCTCCTTTCTAATGGCATCCTATTCCTACTGGGACAGAAATCAAAATAAAAGGGTGAAATATTGCTCATTTAGTAGGATCAAGATAAAAATGCGTGGCGTCCTAGCACTTCTGATGTCAAGGACTTTTAATGGTACTGTACAAGACACAACGGATAAGAATGTTCACTAATGAGGAGCTTTGGAGCCTCAAGCGAAAGAATATCCATGGGATGTAATCATCTCTCCCCAACAATGACCATCAAATCAAATTTTCATTATCATCTTCCTCGAAAGTTTATAACAGATTAGAAAAGATCAAATATACGATAGAATGCCTATCTGTTCAATATATATATATATATATATATATATATATATATATATATATATATATATATATATACATATATACATATATATATGTATATGTGTATATATACACACACACACACACATATATATATATATATATATATATATATATATATATATATATATATATATATATATATATATATATATAGAAAAAACACAGAGAGGATGAGAACGGAATATATAATGGAAGACGAAATAACATTGGAAGGAGACAGGGTTGAGGAAGTAGAATCATTTAAGTATTTAGGAACTATGATCTCTAATACATGGTCCTTAGAATTGGAGTTTCATGAAAGATTGAAAGAAGCCAATCAGACACTGGCTAGGTTAAGTAAAATTTTGAAATCAAATCACCTGAAATTACATAGAAAAATCAGACTATATATCAGTGTGGTTAGATATGTGTAACTGCACGGATATCAGTCATGGTATGACAATGAAACAATATCCAAGAGATATAGTGGATTTGAGAACAAAGCCCTCAGATGAACATTGGGAGTTAAATAGCAGGATTGGATTAGAATGAAACTATAAGAGAGATTACTTGAGTGCCATATGTGGATGAGATCATGGTGAAGGGTAAATGGAAATGATTTGGGCATGTTCTTCACACTTCCAAAGACAGATTAGTTCACCAAACGTTTAACTGGGCTCCACAGGGCACTAGAAGAGTTGGAAGACCCAGGCCTACATGGCTGTAGACTATGAAGCGTGAAGTAAGATAGGAGGAATGGAGAAGTAATGAATTAAAAGGTCAAGATAGAGATGACTGGCGAAATCTAACCGAAACCCTTTACGTCAATAGGCGTAGATGATGATGATGATGATGATATATATATATATATATATATATATATATATATATATATATATATATATATATATATATATATATATATATGTATATATATACAGTATATATATAAATAAGTGTAAGCACCCAGTCAAAAACGACGGCTAAATATGTAAATAGATATGCGCACACACGCACACGCATACAGATTAAACCCTTCTCACCCATCTCCCTTTCCTAACTGCAACACATTTGTTTGTGCAATTTCTGGGAGGTTGTTTTCTGAGTGGTTGCCGTTTAAGGGTGACAATAATATATATATATATATATATATATATATATATATATATATATATATATATATATATATATATATATATATGTATGTATATATGTATATATATACATATATATGTATATATATATATATATATATATATATATGTGTGTGTGTGTGTGTGTGTGTGTGTGTGTTTGTGTGTGTGTATGTATACATACATATACATATATCTTGCTATGATAAATACTAATTTTCTTATTCTCTTATTAGTAAGGATTACCTCAAATTCTCTTACTCAAACAGAAATTCTCATATATGATTGTACTTACAAACAAAGGATTCTCAAACACAGTTTCCTCCTTTATGTTTCTTCCTGTTTTTTGTAATCATTGGCTGTGTTACAAAATTTCGTAAAGTTCGGAATATTATAAACTGAACCAGATTTTTGTTTCTAAGTGTTCTGATTAGATATATCCTGTTTCTCTGTTATTTGGTGAGTGTTCCTAATTATGCTGCTCCATATTCAAGCCAGTTTTATCCAATTAGATGTTTACGCTAAATAAATTTAGTACTTGTATGTGAAATTGTCCTGAAGTTTGTGTTCCGGTGTTCAATCTATTTTGTAGTTATGCTTCTAACACATTTGATACATGTGAAATTCACTTAAGAAATTAAGATTTTTAGCCGATCCTCATTAGATATTCATAGTTAGTGTTAATCTACTCTTATGGTAGCAATGATAGACAAGATAGAATGAATACATTTTGTTAAGTATTCTAATGAAAATCTTTTGTTGGGGTCGTTCATTGTAAGAATTTATAAGTGCTTACATTTTTTTTTCATTGAATTAGATGCTATTGATTGAATATTTTTAACTACTGTATATGGTTGGAGATAATTCTTCTACATGGCAGCATAATGAATCCACATATCTAGTTAATTGTACTTGAAGTGGGAAGAAAGTTAATGCAGTAACTCTTCCCCTATAATTATTTGCATTCTAAAAAGGTAAATGGCAAATATCTTAGCTTCTCATAGCTATATAATTTATTCTCGCCAGCCTAAGAATGTTATCATTATTGCAACTGATTCTGAAGTGATACTATATAACAATAACTGAACACTTAAATGAAACTGCCTGACGTGTTGACATATTTACTTGTATAAATACAAATAACTTTTACATCTAATATATATTGCAATATATTTGTTTCGATTAGCATATATTGATATCTTTATAACTGTCTTTAAATAACTCATATATTGTCCTTAGCTGGAAGAGTTGATACATAGTTATGGTGAATAAGGAGTTCATAGGATTGAACTGACACTGCTCTTGTTACCTTTTAGGTCTTAAAATTCATAAAAGGACAGTTGTTACTCTGTAGTATTGTTTGAAATTTCCTTTAAAAATTTCTATAATTATATACAGAAAAAGTTACTTAACCTATTAAATTCCATTATCAAAAGGCTACAAAATACAGTATGAACAATCCTGAAATTGCTTTGGAAGTCCCTGCCATTCTAACTAAGAATCGATTGTGAAATATTATATTGCACAAGGCTTAACCCGTGCTACGCCTTAAACGTATACTTCCCGTTCCTGTTCAATATTATGAATAGTCTTCTAAATATATAGAACAAAGGTCTCTAGGTATGCTAAATCAAACTATTTCTCAATCTTCCGAGTGCGATGCTGCCAAAAGGCAGCACGTCCGCCTTGCAGACAAGACACATTCTATGAAACTGTGCCGGGTTCTTGCGTCACTGTAGTATTTAGCGAAGGAAAAAACACATTCTTAGCAGGAAATGAGGATCTATACTAGTTTTTTCATCTGTAGAAAGACATTTAAGATATGTTTTTATTCTAAATGAAGCTGTTACAGGAGGATTTTTCGTACATATTTTTTTCTTGGTTCACCTTTGATTTACATGCCGGGTTCTATAAAGTGTAATTGAATTATTTCCTCATTCATCGGATGTGACTTCTTAAATATTTGACTTTTCAGTCTTTTTAAAAAAAAATTTCTCCTTTAATTTTCTTTTTTTTAATGGATATTTATCTATATCAGGATTTCGCATAATATCCATGAAAAAGTCTTTAAAATATTCTAGAAAAAAGTGCAAAGGCTGTTTAACACTAGATTTTAATCAAAACTTCGTACTATTCCCAATCTGTCGAGAGCTGGACCTTTTCCAGCACACAGGCTTATACACAAACTCTGGTGTCTGCTGGCATTTACTTCACTTCCCTCTCTAACTTTTGAATGATAGACAGAACTTTGATGGAATTATACCAGATTTCCTATTATAACTACCATACGCTCCGACAAACATGGCTTGCACAATACAACTCAGCGTTGTATTTAATTCTTCAACACATACTGCCTTAGTGGAGTACTGTTTAATAGTTTTTAGCCTTAGTTGGGTACTGTTTAATAGCTTTTAGCCTTAGTTGGGTACTGTTTAATAGCTTTTAGTCTTAGTTAGGTACTGTTGAATAGCTTTTAGCCTTAGTTGGGTACTGTTGAATAGCTTTTAGCCTTAGTTAGGTACTGTTGAATAGCTTTTAGCCTTAGTTGGGTACTGTTGAATAGCTTTTAGTCTTAGTTGGGTACTCTTTAATAGCTTTTAGTCTTAGTTAGGTACTGTTGAATAGCTTTTAGCCTTAGTTGGG
>NC_090728.1:44708565-44711065 GCF_036898095.1 Palaemon carinicauda | reverse complement strand
GGTGAAAGATCTTTCGACTTAGTGACGTCAATTAAATAAGATGGTTTGCCTTCTTAAAATAGCAATTAAGAGAAAGCTAGTTTTTCTTAACCTTTTTTTTACTAAAGATAACTTCATTGATTTATCGGAATAATCTGAACATTATTTCAGCTGGATGGATAGATATCGATAGATACGCAGATGCTAATCATATTCGTGAGAGATCAATTGTACTAATAAGGTGTTCAATGCCCTGTAATCTGTAATAAAAAATCATGATTATAAAGATTTCGGAGCACCGTAAGGGGCTAGTGCTATAAGTGGACCTCACGCGGAGCACTGTATGTATTAATTACGGGTCTTTTGCATGGTTCCTTTGGACCCTAACTGCACTTGCTTTCTGTCCATCTTATATCTTCCATCTTGGTATTCAACCTCTTAATTTTAACTTCTTGGTATTCAACCTTTTAATTTTAAATAATTGGTATTCAACCTCTTAATTTTAACTTCTTGGTGTTCAACCTCTTAATTTTAACTTCATGGTCTTCAACCTCTTCATTTTAACTTCATATTATAACTACCGGATTTTCTCCCAGTTTCTCTAGGCTACTAAATGGCAGCGTTGGGCTATGTAGCCAAAACTTCAATTCAACTAATGAAAGTTGTTATTATAAAGGTATAGATAGGTTGTTAGGCTGTTATCAAAGTATATATTGGTAGTTAGGCTGTTAAAAAGGTAAAGATAGCTATTTAGGCTGTTGAAAATGTATAGAGATAGCTATTCGTGTTGTTACTAAAATTATAGATAGGTCTCTAGGCTGTTGATAAAAGTATAGCCAGGTTTTTAGGTTATTCATAAGTATTAAAAAGCTAACAGTTACAGGATGAACGCAGTATTGGCTGTTTACTTGTTTTTAAGCGAGACATGTCAGAATAAGGGTGTGCATTTGGTACAAACTAAGTTACTCTTCAAAAAAGTCACATGATCAGCATAGTAAATCATAGAGAACAATATCATGTAATAAAGTGAAACTCCCCCCCTCTCTCTCTCTCTCTCTCTCTCTCTCTCTCTCTCTCTCTCTCTCTCTCTCTCTCTCTCTCTCCATAGATTACGTTCATGATGATGAAAATAAAAAATACGAAAGAAAGCAGAACTGGTATGTTATTTTTGTCGTAGACAGAATGATTATCATTTTAGACTTGGGAAATTAAAATTCACATACTAAAGATTTTGTATAAAACAATTAAAAGTCTAATGGTTTATCATTTACCTTTAAGCAAATGAAGGCTCGAAAAATGTAGCAATACTGGGAGATAAGTGATTTAAATTTCGGTTTACGTTAACGAAATAAGAAATGGTTTGGGGTCGCTCGGAGAAAATAAAACCGGGCTGAGGTAATAGGAAAATAGGTCTGACAAGGTCACGCGCGGTATGTAATTAAAAAATAGTTATGGAAATGACCCGAGTTCAGATAGCCCTAGGTTTTAAACCCTACATTGACTTAAAGGCATAATATGGACGTGGTTACAGTTCTACACACCCTTTTTTATAATATTTCTTTAGAGGTTAATTAATTGTCACTGTAATCATTTCTTAAATCTAATATCAATCATGTTTTCATAAAGTTATTATTCTATTAAAATAGAATTTTATATTCCTTCATTCATGATTCAATTATTTTCCAATTCTCTATCATAGAATCATGTATCATAAAGAAAAACAGTGTAAAATTGATCCAAAATACCCCAGGATTGTATAAACTTGATGAACTACTTACAAACAATGTATTTAAACAATTGCCATTTTAAAACTAGCTGTAATTTTTAAACTCACTGATTTTTAAACTAGCTATAATTTTTAAACTAGTTGTGTACTAATTTTCATGTTATTGTATTATTTCTTGTTTACTGCTGTCGCAAAGGTGACTTTGATCCTCTTCTCAACTTTGTATCAATTGGACCTGAAGAGGTATGAAAATACGAAAGCGCTAGTCTAAGAATTTCGCTTTTCTGATCCTTCCTCCAGCATAGTGACCTATTAAAATTAGTACGATTCTGCCTTAATTTAGCATTTGTATTATGTCATTTTGTTCCATAATTTCTATGAATTTTTTGCCTATTATCTACGGAAATTAATTCTATTCAATAGGCCTAATAGTTTTGAATATTGCAGAGAAAAAAAAGTTGTCGATGTAGGAAAAAGTCTCTAGCCATCACACTAAAAGCTTCCCAAAGCTGCCATGTGTTGTTCACTTAGTAAAATAACTTTATTTTTATTTTATCTTGATATGATCTTGATGGGACATCGAAAGTTGAATATGAAATCAAATTTGCTCCAGTTATAACGGCCAAAAGACATTTCAAAGTTGGCATATTATTTTGAATTTCTTTTTACGTAATTCATTTAAATTACACTACTGTATTATGATGATGATGAGGATGATTTATTATTATTATTATTATCATTATTATTATTATTATTATTATTGTTAAGGATGAGGATAATAATAATAATAATAAT
>NC_090728.1:44703565-44706065 GCF_036898095.1 Palaemon carinicauda | reverse complement strand
ATCGGTGTTAGTGAAGTCCTTATGGGCTGCGAACGCAAGAGCCCATGGCACTCTTATTTTAAGGCTGATGTCAATCTAAGACAAACGAACGAAGAGTAACGTCCATACATGTCTTAAAACTCGCGTGTCAATAAACCTAAAAAAAAACGCGTTAGTATAATCCAGACATGTTTTAAAACTCTCGAGTTAATGAACTAAAGCACCTACAAGGCTCACCCTGGATGCTGAAAGTGAAGGTCTACAAGAGAAAGTGGTTGTAGCCGGTTTTTTTCATGCGGTTTTTATGAGCCGAGTAGGTTGTCAACCGAGAGGGAACTAAGTGAGGGTGGATTACCAAATTTTGAATTAAGTGAGGGTGGATTAGGAAACTTTGAATTGAGGGTGAATCAGCAAATTTTGAATTGAGGGTGGATTTTTAAATTTTGAATAAAGTGAGGGTGGATTAGTAAATTTTGAATTTAGTGAGGGTGGATTAGCAAATTTTGAATTTAGTGAGGGTGGATTAGCAAATTTTGAATTTAGTGAGGGTGGATTAGCAAATTTTGAATTTAGTGAGGGTGGATTAGTAAATTTTGAACTAGGTGAGGGTGGATTTTCAAATTTTGAATTGAGGGTGGATTTTCAAATTTTGAATTAAGTGAGGGTGGATTTTCAAATTTTGAATTAAGAGAGGGTGGGTTTTAAAATTTTGAATTACGCGAGGGTGGATTTTTAAATTTTGAATTAAGTGAGGGTATGTTTTCAAATTTTGTATAAGTGAGGGTGGATTTTCAAATTTTGAAGAAAGTGAGGGTGGATTTTCAAATTTTGAAGAAAGTGAGGGTGGATTTTCAAATTTTGAAGAAAGTGAGGGTGGATTTTCAAATTTTGAAGAAAGTGAAGGTGGATTTTCAAATTTTGAAGAAAGTGAAGGTGGATTTTCAAATTTTGAATAAAGTGAGGGTATATTTTCAAATTTTAATTAGGTGAGGCTATATTTTCAAATTTTAATTAGGTGAGGGTATATTTTCAAATTTTGAATTAGGTGAGGGTGGATTTTCAAATTTTGAATTAAGTGAGGGTATATTTTCAAATTTTGAATTAGGTGAGGATGGACTTTCAAATTTTCAACTAAGTGAGGGTATATTTTCAAATTTTGAATTAGGTGAGAGTGGATTAGCAAATTATGAATGAAGTGAGGGTGGTTTGGCAAATTTTGTAGTAAGTGAGGGTGAATTAGCAAATTTTGAATTGAGTGAGGGAGGATTAGCAAAGTTTAAATTAAGTGAGGGGTTGGATTAGCAAATTTTGAATTTAGTGAGGGTGGATTAGCAAAGTTTGAATTCAGTGAGGGGGATTAGCAAATTTTGAATTCAGCGAGAGGGATTAGCAAATTTTGAATTAAGCGTGGGTGGTTTAGCATATTTTGAATTAAACGAGGGTGGATTAGGAAATTTTGAATTAATTGAGGACGGATTAGCAAATTTTGAATTAAGTGGATTAGAAAATTTTGAAACAAGCGAGGTGGATTTACAAATTTTGAATTAAGTGAGGGTGGATTAGCACATTTTGAAACAAGCGAGGGTAGATTTGCAAATTTTGTTAGCAAAGTTAGCTTGCGGGATAGTGCCCACTTTTTTTTATAAATCAAGTCTTCATCTTAGTATCGTTATCCTTAACGCTAGAGTCATTATTACTATTATTATTGTTAATCGAGATATTGACATCATGATCAAAGCAAATAGCAAAACTAATTAATAGTAAAATTCAATCCTGTATTTTTATTCAATCATTAAAATCCCTATTGTAGTCATAACCAAACGCAAAAATTGGCAATATTAATGCACTGGTATCAGTGTCACCATTATTATCATCATCTTTTTAATACAAACTGTAACCTCTTTAACCTGACATAGTGACTTTTGTACGCCATGGGTGGGAGGAGACCAAAACAGGTTGCTGTCATGGCATTTGGATGAAAACAAAGGCGTCCAGTATTGCGCAATAGACACAGCCCTATTGAGTAATGTTACAAACCCAATCAATGTCTTGCTGATCTAGAAAACTTAGGAAGAAAATATTAAAAGAAAAGGTAGGTCATATTGGCATCGTAATAAATGGTTCAAGATTAATGATGGCTCCGACTTCTTGCAACCAACAAAAAATATATGTAATTTCAGCTTGCAATTTTTTTTTAAACTGAGGGAAGACGAAACAAGAGCAGCAGATAAAAGCAAAGGTGACAGAGCAGATTGCTACCAGTGATAAAGGGGATGATTTTTCCTATAATTAATACAGTGAATTTTACGTGTCCCCTTATAAATGTGCATGTCTAGAATTGTGCGTATATTTTACATTTATAGGTTTAAAACTTACCCATATGAATGTAACACACACAGATTGCTCAGAGCTTATCTCCAGCCATCATAGCGCCCCCCCCCCAAAAAAAAAAAATTATGTAAATGTATGAATGTATATCTGTATATCATACATGGGCCAGAGTGAGGGTTGCATTAACCTG
>NC_090728.1:44686065-44698565 GCF_036898095.1 Palaemon carinicauda | reverse complement strand
CAGCACACTCACTATCACTATTCGACATCGTCTAAAGTATTAACAATTCCTAAAATAATCGATAAACTTAAAAAATCACAGAGGAACTTGGGTAGAAGTTTAAACTTGACACGCGTGGCGCAATGTAAACAAAGATTGAAACATTAAACAAAAGACTCGTGCCGTGCATGGCTGCCAACCGGTTCGTTCACCAGCAGTAAAATTATCGGCAAAATATTGTTTTCAGAAGGTGTATCGGCAGATTTTTTCTTTTTATGTTGAAATATAAGTATAGTTTTAAATGTAAAACTTAATTTAATTATTATGAAGCACTAAATAAAAAATAATCTTAAAATGTTTACGCTACCGTATGGTATCTGTGCTTCACCTATCAGCTGATGGGCAACTATGGCCACAGGACGAGTGTTTGGTTTAAAATCCAACCATGAATGGCAGATGCAAGGGACAGTAACAATGCCCTAACTACAGGACAATGCCACAGAAACTGATTATATATACATATGATCATGGCTCAATCTAGAATCAGGGAGGGCCAGGCAATGGCTGCTGATGACTCAGCAGTTAGGCCTATAGGTTCCCTTATCTCACTAGGATGGTAAGGTTGCAGGTACTATTATAAACTATTGAACTTAAGCGTGATTCGACCCCCCCCCCCCTACACCGTGTGGTGGTCGACAAGCAGGGACGTTTCCAATTGGCCACCACAACTGCGATGTTAAGTACCAATATCAGGCTTAGCCAGCCACAAGGTTAAAAATCGTAAGTACACTCACTCATGCTATCAAAACGTATTGTTGCTTAGATGATACAGTAATAAGAAAAAATTGGAATTGTTAGAGAAATTTTAACTTTTTCATCATCTCATATGTGGGCAATACTGTTGCCATTCTTCATAGATGATTCAAATGTTCCAAAGTTTTTGTTAACGACTAATTAAGAAGCTCATTTAATGGCCACCAGTACAATACTTGATAGTCATGATAGTATAATTCCTGCATTGCAGCAGATGCATATTGATACTACAATATTGATACTACAGAGAAAGGCGAAACAAGAAGTCAAGCCATAAACATTTAGAGTAAAATGGAGGAGTTAGAATTCATGGTTAAGTTATATTTTTGGAGTTGGATGAATTTCATAAGACTAGTCAAGTAGAAGACCCAAAATTTAATTTAAATATAGGCCTGTGTAGGAAATTGTGTGCTTCCTTTTTGGTTTATTAAATGTATACCAGGGATCTTTTTGATTATTTTGAAGTACAGGCAAAGAAAACTTGTCAAATGTTGATTACAAGAAAAACAGTTCTAGAAGAAGGCATATCGAAGATTTAGTTTATGCTTTAGAGAACAATAGGATAAGCTTAAAATCAAAGCATTTATATATGGAAGCATTGGTCAAATCTGACATAGAAGGCATCAGTATAAAATAATGCTGCAAAAATTTTTTCATTCTTTAGAAAATTAGATGCTACAGAAGAAGAGATTTCCAAAGAAACTAGTGCTCTATGCCAAACACATCCTGAAGATGTGGATATGAACCTTGTTGAAGAACTTCAGCCTTTTCATCAATATGTTAGACATAGTTAGAGCCATGATTCACAGGAAAATGATAGTCTGATAAGCCAGGATCTGTAACGAGTGATATTTAACGATCGTGTCCAATCAGCATTGTACAGTAGAAGACATTTTGAGAAAGTTTCTTAGTTTGATGATTGTAAATTGCTCAGGAGAAATATCTTTTTCTCAACTGATGAGGATAAAAAATGAACTTGGAACAACAATGACTCAGGCTAAATGATGTTCCCTTACTCTCATGTGTATAGAAAGTGACAAACCACGCAAGATATTATTTTAGTTTAGATTATGTTTATGTTCTGTTTGTATACACAGCATACAATAAATCTTGATGAAATTATACAATATAATGGGTATTGTGTAGATACATTACTATGATTATTTCTTATAAAAAGCTTATAGAGATTAGATTATAAGCTTTGTAAATTATTTAAAAAACTTTGCACTATTAAAAAATTATTTAGGGTTAAAGATTAATAATTATTCCACTATTAATGCACTTCTTAGTTGTACTTCAATTTAACAGTTACTTTGAGAAAATACATGTTTTATCAAGGGCAAATGGTTTCTGATATCTATTAGGTCCTAAACAAATCATATATTATGATAAACACAATTAGTCACTGACATATAACATCTTCCCCTTGTTATATATATATATATATATATATATATATATATATATATATATATATATATATATATATATATATATATATATATATATAGTTTATGTATTAAAGATCTAATTTAATGTTGTTACTGTTCTTAAAATATATGATTTTAATTGTGCATTGCCTTTCTTGTAGTTTATATCCTTGTTTCATTTCCTTACTGAGCTACTTTTTCCTGTTGGAGCCCTCGGGCTTATAGCATCCTAATTTTCCAGCTAGGGTTGTAGCTTGGCTTGCAATAATAATAATAATAATAATAATAATAATAATAATAATAACTTGGGGCCTCTCCAAATCTAGCTCTGCACAAAACCTAAAATAATAAGTGTAAATGATTAATACTCTTAAGATTTCGTAATTCAATCTTTGTTACTGAGCCCAGGCTGGTCTGCGCCGGTCATGGACCTCACTTGGTGGACAAAGAACCAGCTATGTTCCGCAACTCTTTAAAACGTATGGGTAACTGATAGTAAACGCTTAGTCACGGTTTACATCGACATTGCGCGTATTCGCTCACAGCTTGAATCTTCGACCTAGAACTCGTGTTTTTTTTTTTTTTTTTTTTTTTTTTTTTTTTTTTTTTTTTTAGAATTTTGAATTTCTAGTACCAGAATTATACTAAAATTCTAATGAGGCCCATTTGCACCGACTCGCATTGGTGCCCTTTTAGCTCGGGAAAGTTTTCTGATAGCTGATTGGTTGAACAAGATCATTCTAACCAATCAGCGATCAGGAAACTTTTCCGAGCTAAAAGAGCACCCCTGCGAGAAGGTGCAAATCTGCCTCGCTAAAGAGAATTGACTATAGTTATTTTCTTAGGCATATGCAGACATGTCGAAGAAAAGTGAATCAGTAGAACTTCTAAAGTTCAAACTCCCTACAAATGTTTTTATGTTGAACAGACTTACATAAGTCCTTTTATAGTTTATATATCAAATATCTGTTTTAATGTTATTAATGTTTTTAAAGTATTTCATTTTAAATTTTCATTATTTTTTATATCGTTTATTTATTTCCTTATTTCCGTTCCTCACTGGGATATTTTTCCCTGTTGGAGACCTTGGGCATATAGCATCTTGCTTTTCCAACTAGAATTGTAGCTTAGCTAATAATAATAATAATAATAATAATAATAATAATAAAACAGCCCTTTGTTTTGTCTTAAAAAAAAAAAACCCTTACGAACCCATGCATAGAGCCTTAGAGAGGGACCTTAACTTAAAGACAGTCTTCCTACTTGTCTTAGTTTAACCAAGAAAGTACGCGGATTACATGGTCTACCTTATCTTACGTCACATTCCAGAGGGTGGAAAGAACTATCTTTGTCTTTGGTCCTGAATTTGTTGCCAAATCAGTTTGTCCAAAACCCCCCTTTTTTATAAGGCCTCAAAACAACTGTTTAATTCGAATTATGCTTTCATTATTTTCCCTATATTCTATATAGTATTTATAGTGGCAAAAGTTGTAATTTTCTTACGAAAGTAAAGAATGTCAAAGTAAAATAATTCAGCCCTTTATTTTGCAAAAAAAAAAAAAAAAAAAAAATATGCTCAAAACCAATTATTTTTACGGGGCCTCAAAACAGCAATGTTTAATTCGAATTATGTTAGATAAGAATGTGTCGAAGCAATGCGAAAAAGAAAAAAAATATTCGCATTGTAAGAATAATATCTCATGATCATTTCTGCAATATTGGTTATATTAGTTAAAAGATGTATTCTTACAGGGTAAACATTCCATACCCTATTTGCTAAGCGCTCTCTCCCTCTCTCTCCCCTCTCCCCATCTCTCACTCCCTCTCACTATTGTTCTAAGAATTCGGGTTCTAAACTTTAATAGCATGCATAATAAAACCTTTATTTGGTTATGATGTTAGTTAGCAAAAACTAAAACTTTTATTTTCTTTCATAATATGAACTTTTCCAGCGACACTTGAGCCACGATTTCGTTTGCATTACTTGAAATCTGAAAGCAAAAGTTATAAAAATCACTCTTGAACAGATTTAATATATTTGCGTGTAAATGTATATATTTTTTAACTTTAGATCTAGTGGTATGATGATCAATTTCATAAAAACATTGACGTACTATGATTGGGTTAATATATGTTTACTACCTTTTTTATCATCTCTCTGCTTCTACACTTGGAAGTTTGTTTCTAGCTAATACTGATATAAAAAATTAAAGAGCCTCAAAACTATTTGTTTGATATTAAACCAAGTAAACTTTAGTTATATTGCTGAATCGCCGTTTGTTTTTGTTAAGAATTTCGTTGTGAGAGTCTTTTTTTTTAATACAAAACTTTGGGGAATATACTAGGCTTCCATTGAACCACCTTGACCATTCTTACCTCCATGAATGATTATATCCATATTTGTATTGAACGAAAGTTTTGCTTTTAGTACATCCCACAGCTTTATATAATAATACTAAAAATTTTATCAAGTCACTAGTTTCTCTTATTGATATGATAAACGCTATATTGCTTTGCTAATAACGAGAACCAACCTATTTCGATGAAGGGAAAGACGATCGTGAATTACTTTTCCTTTTAAGATGAAAAATGAAAAGCTCTTATCTATAATTGGACTATGAATACGTAATAACAGCCAACTGGAGGCTATCAGTTGAACGCATCTGTTAAATCAAGAAGGTGGATAATTGGATTGTTATATAGTTTTTTTTTTCTTTTGTAATGTGTGGATGTGTATAGATGTCGTATGTGTTTGTGTATATGCATGAATATGTTTTTGTAATAGCCTATGTGGATGTGTATAGATATCGTATGAATTTATATATATATATATATATATATATATATATATATATATATATATATTTATATATATATATATATATATATATATATATATATATATATATATTTATATATATATATATATATATATATATATTATATGTGCGTGTGTTTATGTGTTTATATATATGTATATATATATATATATATATATATATATATATATATGTGTGTGTGTGTGTATGTATACATATATACACACGCCTATGCTTCGTATTAGTTTATGTATGTATATATGTGAGTATACATATGTCTATTTCAAAGATGAAAGTGACCACAAAGGTCTGAATATAAATCATCTACATCAGAACTCGATAGCCGGTCCATAATTAAACGTAAACGAATCACAAAGGACTCCAGGGTTCTTCTGATTTTTCACGGCCTCTTCGGTTTTCTTCGCATGGAAAAGTTAGACGATTCATGACCGTATTGGCCAGATCAAGAAAAAAAAATCAAGATGCTGTTGACCAAGCATTACCTAATTTCGTCCATTAGGAGTGTTGCATAAAATCTATATCAATAAGTTACATTATACAGATTTACTTAAAGTACGTATGGTATGTCCCAGAGTGTACAGAAAGGTTTCTTATGGGTTTATCAGACACAACAAGAAGCTATAAATACTTGTTAAAGCGTACGTACGGCGTGCCCGAGAGTGCACCAAAATGTAATGATTCACTCGGATTATCAGACACGCCCAACCTCAGGACTGCTAACCTTTTATTCAGCTCCTAAAGTTCATCTACCGTACGCATCATGAAAACTAACTTACGTAGCAAAAATTTTACTTTCACTTTGCCACGTAACACGATAGCCACAAGGGAGCAATATGAAAATCTGGGTCTTTAGCCAAGAAAAACCTTGAGTCCTTTTTCTTAATGTGATCACACTTTTACCCCTCAGCCAGTTTTTACCATCGCCGAAATAGGAGAATTTGTGAATGGTATGTATTCAAACCCTGTTGTCATTTATTTACTTATTTGTTTGCGAGCCATTTTGCACAAAAACTACTGTACCGATTTTGATAAAACTTGGTAGTCATGTTGGGTATGACCCAAGGATGAGCTAAGAGAAGAAAAGTCCCCTTTGGTTGTATTTCATTTTCTTATGTCAGCAACCCACCGCCCACCCTTTTTTAGGGTGGGCGGTGGGAAGCGCTTTGGTTGATGGATGGACGTCAAAGTATAAGTACGCTACAATACTTTGAGAATAATCGCAATGTTGAGTAAATTGTAAATATTTTGTTAGTTTATTTGTTATTTGTGAACAACTTTACGTAAAAACTACTGAATCGGTTTCAACGGAAATTGGTGTACATGTGGGTTATGACACAAGGCCAAATCCATTAAATTTTGAATAAGATAAATCTTGGTGGAGTTAAGAGCAAAATAAGATTGCTTGGCGTGACGAGGGAATGGTCTCTACTGAGTGCTCTTTTAGTTTATGGCTTAGCTTGTTTAGATAAAGAAAATTTTACTCTATAATTATTCCACTAGTGCTCCTCTGAAGAAATCATTGTCCAGGAAGTTTGGAAAAATAAAATCAGTCTTCAGGCGAAGCAGACGATTTGAACGAGAATCTTTTAGTGACAACACCAGAATACTAAAATCAACTCGATAAACATTAATGTGTAAATGGAGAATATTAAGAAAAGCAATAAACTTGGCGTGCAGTTAGCACTTCATCAAATGGCTTGCCATTAGTCGTGGCTATTAAAACTAACAGGTTCCCTAGAGGAACTTGACTATTTATTCATAATTTGGTTGAAAGCACATTAGTCAACAATGATTGTCGCAGTAAGAGAGTGGCGCCGTCAGTACCCTTCAATAGACACACTGTATGCATGAAACTACTTTTTAACAATCTACACTACATACCTTCTTGCGTCCTATATTGCAGAACAAAATCTTTTGAACTTTTACTTCAGTGCAACTGTGGTTACCCCTAAAGTTACACATCGAAGCTGAATGGCCTTCTTGGTTCCAACGCTGGCCTATGTGGTCCAAATTCATAGATCCAATTTGATCATTTATATCTGTTAGCTTACTTGAATTCATCGTTTGTTTTAATTATCATAAGTTGAACGGCAAACATACCTGGAAAAGCAGAATACAAAAAAAAAAAAAAAAGAAAAAAAAAAAGTCTCCTGTAGCATGAGAAACAGCCTATAGTCCATTTCTTTTAGCGATGCATATTTGCACCGACTCGCGGCGGTGCCCTTTTAGCTCGGAAAAGTTTCCTGATCGCTGATTGGTTAGAATTATCTTGTCCAACCAATCGGCGATCCGGAAACTTTTCCGAGCTAAAAGGGCACCGTTGCGAGTTGGTGCAAACATGCATCGCTAGAAGAAATGGACTATAGTACGGAAAGACAAATTGAAGTAAGGAATAAACTATAAAATGGAAATAGTAAAATAACAATAACAATAACATCATCAGCATGACCACATACAAAGAGAATGACATTATCAGTGATTTAAGTCAACTTGTTGGAATATGTTTTGAATTATTGTCTGTACAATTTTGACTTTGCAGAGCGAGGAATGACATGTATAAGAATGGAAGCGATCTACCATGGTCTTAGAGTAGCGCATCCAATCTCGGTTATCTAAGGCACTTACTTTAAATGACTTGCATAATGTAATACATAAGAAACCAGAGTGTAGGTCGATGGTATCTTTCTCTTTCGTACGCGATCCGTACTCTGCACTGTTTTCCATTACTACTATTATAATACTACTACTAATAATAATAATAATTATTATTATTATTATTATTATTATAATAATAATAATAATAATAATAATAATAATAATAATAATAATAATAATAATAATAATAATAATAATAATAATAATAATTATTATTATTATTATTATTATTATTATTATTATTATTATTATTATTATTATTATTATTATTATTATTATTATTATTATTATTGCTGTTATTATTTTTTGTATTATTTTTTATTATTATTATTATTATTAATTTTATTTTCATGATTATTATTATTTCATATTAAGCTACAACCCTAGTTGGAAAAGCAAGATGCTTTAAGCCCAAGGGCTCCAAAAGGGAATACTAGGCCAGCGAGGAAAGGAAACAAGGAAATAAATAAACTGCAATTGAAGTAATAAACAATTAAAACTAAATATACTAAGACATTTTCCCCACAGTGAATTTATTTGTCTTTCATTTATCATTTTCATTACTTTGCTTGTTTATTGATTTTCATCTTATCTGACTTTCGTTTTATAAGAATCGATCAATAAAAAATTTTACTCTCAGACTGAGGAAATCTGTCGGATATCTTTTTATTATTATTATTACTTAGTAAGCTACAACCCTTGCTGGAAAAGCAGGATGCTATAAGCCCAAGGGCTCCAACAGGGAAAATAGCCCAGTGAGGAAAGGAAACAAGGAAAAATATATTGTAAGAACAATAACATTAAAATAAATATTTCCTATATAAACTACAAAAAACTTTAACAAAACAAGAGGGAAAGAAATAAGATGGAATAGTGGGCCCGAGTGTACCCTCAAGCAAGAGAACTCAAATCCAAGACAGTGGAAGACCATGGTACAGAGGATATGGCACTACCCAAAATCTAGAGAACGATGATTTGATTTTAGAGAGTCCTTCGCCTAGAAAAGAGGCTTACTATAGCTAAAGAGTCTCTTCTACCCTAACCAAGAGGAAAGTAGCCAATGAACAATTCAATTACAGTTATGAATTATTTCAACTTCCTTCTTACCTTTAGATTGAGTAATTATTTCCAGGCATTGCGTTTTTTTCTGATTCCCTTAACCTTATCTACTTCTTGATCCTTTGTTACTCTCGGATAAGGGACCCTTTCCCCCATCTTTACTTAGTCGTTTAATCAGTGTTTTGGCTTTCATAAGAAGATAAAAATTTTCGTAGATCCTGTATGATAATGAGAGTGTTTTTCTCACCCTGAGAAAGAGGTTTCTGTAATAGTTTAAATATATTGTTTCAATAAAGATATAGATAAATATAATGCACATACATATACATACATATGCGCGCGTATAATCTAGCTGTGTAGCGCGTTGGCACTGCTGCTTAGATGCACGCATGGGAGTATTGTCTCTCCATTTACAGTATGTATACGTATAAACGTATGTTTCTAATCTTGGATTAAAAGAACATGCTAGGCAAAAAGTAGGTATTGAGCTATTGATTTGTATGAGATTAAATAACAGTAATTATTTAAATTAGGCATAAGTAGTAAACTTATGAAGGAAAGTAAACATTTACTGTAATATATTTTGGTCATCTCCATAACTTAGAATGGCGGTTGAAGCATTATTTGTTCCATTGAAAACCTCTGAAAATATAAGGAAAATGAAGCATCAAAGGAAATATACTGAAAAACAATGTTGATGTTTTATTATTATTATTTATATATATATATATATATATATATATATATATATATATATATATATATATATATTATACACAATATATATATATAATATATATATATATATATATATATATATATATATATATATATATATATATATGCAGAAGAACCACAGGGAAAATTAAAATACGAAATATACGCTTAAGTCCTGACTAGTTTCGTGATACTTCTTCAGAGGACTGAAGAAGTATCACGAAACTAGTCAGGACTTAAGCGTATATTTCGTATTTTCATTTTCCCTGTGGTTCTTCTGCATCTGAGCATCACGTTTTCCTGTGATTTTTACGCATATATATATATATATATATATATATATATATATATATATATATATATATTATATACATAAACACATACATATACAGTATGTATTATATATATACACATATATATGTGTATATATGTGTTTATTATATATATATATATATATATATATATATATATATATATATACATATATGTATATTATACATATACATATGTGTATATGTACATATATATATATAAATATATGTATGTATATAATATATATATATATATATATATATACAAACACATACATATACAGTATGTATTATATATATACACATATATATGTGTATATATGTGTTTATTATATATATATATATATATATATATATATATATACATACATACATATATGTATATTATACATATACATATGTGTATATGTACATATATATATACAAATATATATATATATATATATGAGAGAGAGTATATATATATATATATATATATATGAGAGAGAGAGAGAGAGAGAGAGAGAGAGAGAGAGAGAGAGAGAGAGAGAGAGAGAATCTCTGAAGTTGCAAGGCTTACGGTAAGCTTCATTACATTATCCAATTTCGTTACACACTTCCACTTTTGGTAGTAGTGCCACTCTTCGCCTCTGTCCTGTTCCATCTCTCTTCTACCAAGAGCCATCAGTGCAGCAGATAACCACACAGAAATATCCTTTTTTTTTAGTTAATCTTTTTTGTTTCTTATCCGACCAAACATCTCTAGTTCCTCAGCGACCCTCGGTACAATTGGAGCTCTATGGGAATTCTACCTTTCAGCACCAGGTGGTAAAGAAATGAGTAATGTTCTTCCGCCTAAATATATATTCTTTTCATGACCTTTTCTTCATGTAGTTCACAAACCAGGGTGTGGTCGAGGTCTCTACAGTCGTGGTAGGAAGTCTCTCTCTCTCTCTCTCTCTCTCTCTCTCTCTCTCTCTCTCTCTCTCTCTCTCTCATAATGGAACTTTTCTGACAGGTAAGGTTAGCTCTACTGTCTTGAACATCTCCCAGATTTTTAGATTAATAGATTTATTTCAACTAAACTTATAAATATTGAGACAGGATTAGCTGCCCAAGACAGTATTTGCTAGTCACACCTAATCAATGCATGTGAGTCATCCACTTCTCATTGAGAACGGTACCTGGAGTGAAAATATGTACTTTGGACTAAAGCACTTTTCAAGTGTCTGTTGCATCACCCGTAAATTGAAATGTCAATTTGTGAAAATTGATTCATTGCATAGCATACTTTGCATTTTCTCTCTCTCTCTGTTTGTGACTGTACAACCAATATTCTTAAAACAATACGTGATATCATTTTAATGTCAGGGTATGAACTTATGCTTCTTAAATTAGTTGTACACATCCAATGCAGCCTTCGTTGTACACAGCCTATCTTCATTTTTATTTCGTGCCTTGAAGCTCGTTAGGAAAGTTTATGGTCTTACGGTTATTTTAATAAAAAAAGAAAAAAAACTTATTTCGTGAAATACTGAAAAAGATGATGGAAAGATTTTGTTTATATTTTTCTTGGATACTTTTATCCAAATAAAATTATCAACATATTTTGTATGCATTCTTTATTTCAAAATAGATTAAAGAAATAACTTCAGGCTCTGAATTGTTTATTTTCTGCTCTGTTAACTTTTGAATTATGAACAAACCAATCAATGTTAAAGAAATATTTGAGACAAACTTAGAGAAATATTGAATTTAGAATTTTACTCCTGTGTCACAGGAATTACCGTGTACGATAAATAAAAAATATATATATATCTAGCACACCACAGATTTTCCCCAAATTGGGAAAAAATTAGTATTAGAATAACTGTAGGTAACATTCCAGTTCATCTTACCAATGAGATAACTCACATTGATCATGGAAGATTGAGGTAACATTTCTACTGATATTATTCCCATGTGCTTGGGAATATATTTTCACGGAAAAAGAATGGCTCAAAAAAAGTTTTTTATGTTTATTGGAATTACTGTGGGATTTATTCTTCATTGTTAGAGAGAGAGAGAGAGAGAGAGAGAGAGAGAGAGAGAGAGAGAGAGAGAGAGAGAGAGAGAGAGAGAGAGAGAGAGAGAGAGAGAGAGTGAGTGAGTTTTCTCTTGCGCTATGTTGTTTTAACACTACATTTTAAGGTCTCGATATTGGCTCCTCGAAATTCATATTTATGTATGTATAAAATCGGCTTTGCGTAAGCTCATTATGATAATACCTAACATTTAATAGTAAAACATTTGTAAAATATTTGGACCTAAAGTTTCACACATATGACAATAATTCCTTATCTGAAAAAGGAGCAAACTAACTTCCCTTTCATGGATAAACCCTTTGACGTCTAGGGGACTTAACCTCATTTAATTCAACCTTGACTCTCTCTCTCTCTCTCTCTCTCTCTCTCTCTCTCTCTCTCTCTCTCTCTCTCTCTCTCTCTCTCTCTCTCTCTCTCTCTCTTAGACTTTTAGAGGGGATCAATTTCAGAATTATCAGTTAGATTAATGTAACACAGATTAGTCGTAAGGTCAAAGAAGATTTCAACTAACTATTGCCTTCCTCCTCTTCAGTTTCTAAATTTATACATATTTTGAGAAGAAATGAATTTTTTTTTTTTTTTTTGCGGGGGGCAGCTTTCATGATTAAGACATTTTATTTTTAATCTATCATT
>NC_090728.1:44678565-44681065 GCF_036898095.1 Palaemon carinicauda | reverse complement strand
CGGGCCACGCCTCTGAAAAACAGTTCCGGATAGTCCTTGTGAAGGACGCCTAGCACTACTCGCCCTCTCGCTACTTTCTTCCCTCAAAGGATGCTAGCAAGGGGATGCTTCTTATCTGCCCCGAATCTTATTCTCTGATCCTTTGAGCTTCTCAGTATCAGTGAATATATCAATGTAAAAAGTTGCTGTACAAGAATTTTCTTAATAATTGATATTAACTCCACCGAAAGTTTGGTAAATAATTTATTCTTATTTCTATATCTTCTACACCTTAGCGTCCCGGGAGGTATTCAGCAACATAGGTTGACCCCGCCCTCTTCCTCCAGGCATATTAGATGATTGATTGAGGCTTGAACTATTATGCTTTATTTCCTACTCTTCAACCTCATCCTAATTCTCACCCTCCCGATATTCTTCCTCCTCTTCCTCATTCTTCTTCTTCTTGTCCTTCTTCCTTTTTTTTAGTTGTTCTTGATCTATCATTATTTTGTGACTTGCAAGTACGTTCCAGCACATGCCCTTTTTTTCCACTGTCTGAAACAGAAGCGACAAGTCTGGAACTCGCTGGAAACCGTGATCGAGTAATAAGGAAATACAGATGCTGCTGTAAGTTTGCGGGTGTATTCCACCCACTAAAAGTGACAGCTAAATATTTAGATACACATACGCACACCCAGCCCCTCTTACTAGGGTATGACTACTCTTTTTCCTCCTACCTGAGGAATGGTGAGTTGAGTGTGACCGGAAAGAAATATGTGTGTGTATGTATATATATATATATATATATATATATATATATATATATATATATATACGCACACATATATATAATATAAATTAGATATGTGTATGTGACCGGAAATAAATATATGTATATATATATATATATATATATATACACATATATAATATAAATTATATATATACTGTATATATATGTATGTAATATAAATTATATATATACATATATATATATGTCTAAGTATGTGTATGTATGTATGTATATATACACATATATATGTATAAGCATATGTATATATATATGTATATATACATATGTGTGTGTATATGTATATATATATATATATATGTATATGTATATGTATATATATGTATATGTATATGTATATATATGTATATGTATATGTATATATATGTATATGTATATGTATATATATGTATATGTATATATATGCATATATATGTGTATATATATATATACATATATAATATCCAGACACTTATCATATATGGAGATTACTAGTAATCGAACCCTTCTCTCTCTCTCTCTCTCTCTCTCTCTCTCTCTCTCTCTCTACACACACACACATACATACACTCACACACACGAGAATACAATTTACGATACAGTTCCATGAAGTTTATGAGATATTATGAAATTGAAATTGATAAAAATGGAAGTCCTCATCAAAGATAAAAGCTAATTGGAGAGTTTACGGAAAAAAAAATATGAAAAAAGAAGAAATTTAACAATGCACTTCGGTTGTAAATCTTGATGGTAAAAAATTTAACGATGCCACCAATAATATCTTAAATTTCAGGAAATCCCTTAACTCGCGTTAGAAAAATCAGCGCGGAAAAGGGAAAAGAAATTGTTGATAATAATAATGATAATGAATGAGGGTATGAACTGAATGAACAGGGGGGAAAAGAAATATCAAAATGATAATTTCGAGAAAAGCAGCGGGAAGTTTGTGTGAAGGATCGTACCATGGACTCCGAAACGAATAAATTTACTTTTTTCTTGCTAGTTAACAGTCCGTCGATTTTATTATTTCAGTCATATTTGACCGAATATATGCTTTTATTCATGCTACTATTAAAAAATTCTAAAATATCCAAATAGAATATTTTACTAAAATAAGAGAATTGCTCAAGACATTTATAATATCTCGTCTGATTAGGAACAGAAAAAGAAAAAAAAAATAATAGATGAAATAAAATAATAAAATGTAGGTGTATATATGCAAAATCATAAATATGATACGGGATTTCAAATTAAGAGTAAAATGTAAAATTTAGATAAAATAGATTCTAAATTTCCAATGATCAGTATTGTTTTTTTATATCTAAAATACACAAACGGACACACACACGCACATGTATGTAAATGTTTGTATCTACATGTATATAAAGATATGTTTACACAAAAGGATAGGCTTTTTTGTTGCCTGGATATCTCGAACACGTAACCATGAAATATCTGATAAAACTTCAAATATAAAATAACTTCACTCTTAAAAGGCTGCAATCATAGCTCGCTCAAAAATAGCTTAAAATAAATTTACGTAAAATGTCTCCTGGTTTGTAGGACTATCCCCCTATATAAACTAAGTCGGAGCAGATCATATATATATATATATATTATATATATATATATATATATATATATATATATATATATATATGAGAGAGAGAGAGAGAGGGAGAGAGAGAGAGAGAGAGAGAGAGAGAGAGAGAGAGATATGAGGAGAGAGAG
>NC_090728.1:44621065-44676065 GCF_036898095.1 Palaemon carinicauda | reverse complement strand
ACTATAAACTATGTTAGAGCTTCCTGCCCCCTACAGGGAAGAGTCCTACTAGACTCTGGAAAGTCTCGAAGAGTACATATATCTATGTATGAATACCAGGCAAGCTAATATAGTGGTCTCGCCCTATATTAAGTAAAGCATAGTTTGTATAGAACCACTGCGTCAATATATTGACCAGTCATCCGCACAATACTTGTATTAGACAAAGGTTTATATCCGCATAGGAAGAAACTAATAAAACCGCCCTCGTCCCTTTATGGGACGGAGTCCTCCCATTAGGGGACTTACATAAACCAATGCAACATAGCTTGCAAAACAGAACAATTCTATCAGAATTATCCCAGATAAGATACATAGAATTAAAATGCTCAATTATACCAATAAATTGACACAGGTGAAAGAGACGCAAGGTTCTCAAGAACAAGTTTATTGACAGATAATAAACAGACAGGTTAACAACAAATATATATATTTATATAAAAGAGGGTAACCCAAAACTTTAAGCATAAGTATGATAGTAAACAGAACTTGTTTATCTGAAAGAAAAACCATTAAACACCACTTTAATGAGATACCAAGGTATCAAGTCATAAAAAATCTGTATTACAAATCAATCACATTAGCGTTAGAAACGCTTGGCACACATGTCTGAACTTATGCAAGGTTCACCTTTGAAGGAAGGAACAGTCTATATGGGCACTTGGTGCCCTCATTTAGTTTGTAGTACAGTATGTACCTACACACTCACCCTGGACTTAATCGTCCCAATTAAGACCACTGTTCCTTGCAGAGTTAAACAGTAGGGTTAACTACACGACCCACTGCTACCACAGATCTCTTAAGTTCCTCTACTTGCTTCGCATAGTGGCGAAAGAACACCCTGGAAGACTTCCAGCCCGTGTATGAACGGAGATGTTCAAAATCCATACAATTAAAGAAATTTAGGGATGAGGCAACTTTCCTCGGATCGTGACCTGCGGGTGTACTGTCAGGATCCGCTCTGCGAA
This sequence comes from Palaemon carinicauda, assembly GCF_036898095.1. Taxonomy (NCBI): domain Eukaryota; kingdom Metazoa; phylum Arthropoda; class Malacostraca; order Decapoda; family Palaemonidae; genus Palaemon; species Palaemon carinicauda. The sequence goes on along the minus strand of NC_090728.1, from coordinate 44,675,058 downwards.
TAAAATATGTCATTTTCGCTCTGAGTTGATTCAGAGATAAATTTGAGCCTGATGTTTCTCCCCTGAATAGTTGACTACCCTTGAAGTCTGAAGTTCTACGAAGATAGACCTTTAGGCATTCTACTGGACATAGAGATGCATCTTCTTTCAGAGGACAGATTCTCCAGGGACCCCACCTGTTGGTGGGTAACTCATTCTTGGCGAGAAACGTAGGATCCGGAAACAGGTTCAGCTCCCCCCCATCCAGGAACTGAACACGACCTGCCTCTCTCGAGAGGGCTACGATCTCACTAACCCTGGCCCCGGACGCGAGTGCAAATAGGAAAATAACTTTTTGCGTCAAATCCTTTAACGCACATTCTTCATTGCTCAACAAGGAGGCGAAATGAAGAACTTTGTCTAAAGACCATGAGATGGGCTTTGGAGGTGCTGAAGGTCTGAGCCTAGCGCAGGCTTTCGGAACTTTATTAAAGATCTCGTTACCTAGGTCGATCTGGAAGGCAAATAAAATGGGTCTCATCAAAGCCGATTTACACACTGAAATCGTGTTAGCTGCCAATCCTTGGCCATGGAGGTGGATGAAGAAAGATAAGCAGAAATCTGTTGAGATCTCCTGCGGATTCTTTGCCTTTACAAAGGCCACCCATTTTCTCCAAGATGACTCATATTGCCTTCTAGTCGATTTGCACTTGTATTCCTCTAGGAAGTCTATGCTGGCTTTCGAAATCCCGAAGCGCTTTCTCACCGCTAGGGCGAGAAAATCATGAGCTGCAGGGTCTGGGTTTTCTGTAATGAAGCGCAGACAGTCGACTTCTGGACTCGCTGGGTCAGAACTGGATGTGGTAGCGGCACGAACTTCATCTGTAGTTCCAACGCCAAGGGGAACCACATGCTGTTCGCCCACTTGTGGGCCACTATTGCCGCTACCCCCTTGAAGGATCTCAGTTTGTTGAGGACCCTCAACAGAAGGTTGTGAGGAGGGAACAGATAAATCCTGGACCATCTGTTCCAGTCGAGGGACATTGCGTCCACTGCTTCCGCTAAGGGGTCCTCGTACGGGGACACGTACAGGGGCAACTTCTTGTTGTCTTTCGTCGCAAAGAGGTCTATTTGCAGTTCTGGGACTTGATTCAGAATGAAGGAAAATGATCCTGCATCTAAGGACCATTCCGACTCTATCGGTGTGAACCTGGATAGAGCGTCCGCTGTCACATTGCGGACTCCTTGAAGGTGAACTGCCGACAGGTACCACTTCTTCTTTTCCGCCAATCGGAAAATGGCTAACATCACTTGGTTGAGAGGTGGTGACCTCGACCCTTGTCGATTCAAGCATCTCACAACCACCTCGCTGTCTGTCACCAATCTTATGTGGATCGAGTGACGCGGGGAGACTTTCTTTAAGGTAAGGAGCACTGCCATAGCTTCTAGAAAGTTTATATGAAAGGTCCTGAATAGCTTGGACCAAGTCCCCTGGACTTTTTTCCGATGAGAGTGACCTCCCCATCCCTCCTTTGAGGCGTCTGAGTGAATCGTCAACGACGGGGGAGGTGGCTGAAGAAGAACAGACTTCTTTAGATGTCTGGCTTGGGACCAAGGTCTGAGAAGAGTACGTAGCCGAGGCGGCACTGGTCTTCTCAGGTCTCTTCGCGCGTTTGATGCATACCTTCTCCAAACTCCGGTTGCATCCTTTAGCTGTGCTCTTAGCACTGGGTCTGTCACTGAAGCAAACTGGAGAGAGCCTAGTACCCTCTCCTGTTCGCGTCTTGATATCCTTTCGGAATCTAGAAGTCTCTTGACAGAGCCCGCTATCTCCTTCCTTTTCTTCATTGGGATGGAGAAACTGTGTGACAAAAGGTCCCAGTGGATTCCCAGCCACTGGAACTTTTGGGATGGAGAAAGTCGAGACTTTTTCTTGTTGATCTTGAAGCCTAGGTACTCTAGGAACTGGATCACCTGGCTGGAAGCTTGCAAGCATTCGGTCTCGGATGCTGCCCACACCAGCCAGTCGTCCAGGTAGGCTACTACCTGAATTCCCTTTAGGCGTAATTGTTTGAGAGCTGCGCTCGCAAGCTTCGTGAAAATCCTTGGGGCTATGTTTAGCCCGAATGGCATGGCTCTAAAGGCGTACAGTTTCCGTTGTAGCCTGAACCCTAGGTAGGGGGAGAGTCGACGGCTGATTGGAATGTGCCAATAGGCGTCTGACAAGTCTATAGAGACTGAGTATGCCCTCTTGGGCAGTAAGGTCCTTATGTGTTGCAGTGTTAGCATCTTGAATTTGCAATTCACTATGAACTTGTTGAGTGGTGACAAGTCCAGAATGACTCTGAGCTTTTCCGAGTCTTTCTTGGGAACACAAAACAGCCTCCCTTGGAATTTGATGGACTTCACCTTTCGGATCACATTTTTCTCCAACAGTTCTTGAACGTACTCCTCCAAAATGGGGGTGGAGTGTTGGAAAAACCGAAGGCATGGGGGTGGAGTGCTGTACCAGCTCCAACCCAGTCCATTCTTGAGTAGGCTTTGGGCCCAGGGATCGAAGGTCCAGCGATCCCAAAATTTCATCAGTCTCCCTCCTACCGGTATCATTTCACTTGGACTGCCGTCCTGAGGTCTTGCCTCCCTGACCACGACCACCTCTGAATCCCCTTCCCCTTGAGGGGCGCCTAGACGAGCCTCTGGCTGCTCCTCTAGGTTTTGCACGAAAGGAAGAAGACTGTCCTTCGAACGTTGGGGCGAATGTGGTTGACTGACCTGGCACCGCCTGGGGTACCCACTGAAAGGCAGTCGGGGTTTGTGCCACCATCTGGGGCACTGGAGGCAAAGGCAATTGCAGTTGCTGTTGCTGTCTATAAGGCTTGGCTGGCCGAGATGGTAGCCTAGTCTTCATATTCTTCCTCTTTGGTTGAGGACCCTCATCCGGGGAAGATTTTCTTTTGATAGCCAGGCCCCACTTCTGGAGAAGATTTCTATTCTCCACGGCGGCCTTATCAACAACCTCTTTGACCACATCGGTAGGGAAAAGGTCTTTTCCCCAAATGTTGGAGGAGATTAACTTCCTTGGCTCGTGTCTCACCGAAGCCCCGGTGAACACGAACTCCCTGCAAGCTCTCCTTGCCTTGACGAAGCTATAAAGGTCCTTCGTCACTGTGGCTAAGTGAGACTTAGCCACTACCATGAACATTTCATGGACCTTGGGGTCACTTGCCATCGTCTCGAGAGTAGTCTGATGAGACATTGAGGCAGCCAGTCTTTCTTTTGTCTCGAACTCTCTTCGTAAAAGAGATTCGGACAGCTTGGGGAGGTCCTCGCCGAATTGCCGTCCGGCAATATCAGCCTCCAACTTTCCCACTGAGAATGTCAGATGGACATCCTTCCAGTCTTTGTGGTCCATAGGTAGAGCCAGCGACAAGGGTTTACACTCCTCCAGGGAGGGGCAAGGCTTGCCGGCCTCGACTGCCTTTAGGACAGCCGCAAACCCTTTCTGTAAAAAGGGGAAGGCTCTATCAGGAGAGGACACAAACGAAGGGAGCTTCTTGCTCAATGCAGCTACCTTCGAATTCGAGAAGCCCCTCTCTTTCATCGAGGATGAAAGTAGGGCTTGAGCCTTAGCGTGGTCCATAACAATGACCTCCTTCGGCTCTGTCTCCTCCCTTGAAGCTGGTTCTTTTCTCAGCCGGACATAGCAGTCCGGATATGATGCCTTGCTGGGCCAGAATTCTACCTCCTCTAGGGGAACTGAACCCAGCTTATCCGAAATGACGATTTTTCCAGTCGTCATCGGCATGTGCTCAGCATACCTCCATGGGTTAGCATCTGAGCATATGGGAAGGTCTTTCACATTGAGCCTTTTCCGGGGCCCATGTGATTCTGCCAGGGACTGCATACGCAGTTCCATTGCAGCCGCCTTCTCCTGATTCTCCTTCTGCATTTGTTGGATCATTCCAACAATCGAAGAGAGGGCCTGTCCCAGTTCTACTGGGAGGCCAGCCGATGTTGAGGGGATAGGCTCCGGCATCTGAACCGGAGTAGCCGACACCTCGTCGACCTCATCCTCTACGACATCCGGGGTTTGAACTTGATCCTGACCTTCTGCCAGGAGGTCTTCTTCCAAACGATCGTCCAGGTCAGACATCCTGTCACACAACTGGATGTCTTGCATCGCATCTGCGACTTCCTCGTCCACCTGGACTTGATCTTGAAGGATCTCCTCTTGAGGCTGGGGAATCACTGCCTCAGCTGATGCCTGGGGAAAAAGATACGCCCTCATCTTCTCACTTGGAAGATAAGGGCCAGAGGTGTTCTTCTTGAAGCCCCTTACCCAAGTACGAAGCTTTTCCCTAGCTATATCCCTTGATTCCGCCGTTCTAGGGGAATCAAAAGCCTCAGTAATCAGGTTAGTGCATACAGTACATACCTGAGGGTCCCAATACTGGAGATCATTCTTGGAGACAGCGCATGCTGCGTGTCTCCTACAACACTCATGTCCGCAGAGGTTCTTGCTGCGGACATTGCAGAAAACATTTCCGCACTTCGGAGGGTCCTCCTGTAAAGAGAAGAAATTTCCATGAGTATCAAGTGAACTATGTATCACTGGATATGCATAGTATAGCATAACAATTCATAAATGAAAGACACACACTTGTGTTTCCCTCACAACCCATTGTTGCAGCCTTCCAGATAATAAAATCAAAAATGGTTTATCTCTACTAGAGTAACCAATGCAAGGTTTCCATAGGAAACAGGTGGAGCTCACACCTAGGCAATGATTTTAAAAATCCTGGATAATAGACGGGGAAGAACTCTGCTTCCTGTCTGAGGGCAACAGCAAAGGGCTGTGTAAGAAAACACAATAGTGTTAGAAGATACAGTGCTGTACCTAAACTTTTACTATAGTTTTCTTCTTACTGTATATGCTATACAGAAGAATACTAGTACAGTATAGGAGGATGTGTGCCGGCCTGCCTTTGCCGGCCGGCACACACCACAATTAGCTTTAAAGTATACTACTTAACAGCTATAGGGCGGCAGCCCTCTGGTTCAAATGCCTGTGCCGGCGGCAGCAACTGCCGGCCAGCAACAGCCAGTGTAGGCCGGCAATGATTGCCGGCCAGCAACTACACAAGGTAGTACCCAGCTGCCGGCCACACTCTTGGTGACCGGCAGACAAGGACTGACATAAGCCGGCCGGCAAAGGTACAAGACCGATGCCAGCCGGCAGCAAAAGAACCAGAAGACTACACCTGCCCGGCTGCCGGCCTCATAGGCCGGCTGCCGGGACAGGTACAGCACTAGAAGAAAATAGAATGGATGCCGGGATAAGAGTGTACACAACCCCCCAAGCCCGGCAACCGAAAGAGTGCATATAAGGAAGGGGAGAAACTTAATTCAGGCTTCCTTGACCAATGCCGTCCGGCTCTGCTGGCAGGCATGGATGAGGGACCAAGAGAGGTCCGGGCAGCACTCGAAAACATAAGACCCTTGCCGTCCAGCGTCTCTGCCGGCCGGCAATGGGCTTAGTCAATCCATATCCCAACCTATACTAGGTCCAGAAGTAGAATGACATATGGTACAGTAATACCCCTGCCGGCCAGCTCTGCCGGCCGGCAAGGTACAGTACAGTAATGGCTAGGCCATTACGGAGATAGAGGGGGAAGGGACAAGAGGGTCCTGCCAACCTTGCTTTAGTGACAGATCACCCGCAGCCAAGAACTCTGTCTTAGCCTAAGGGAGATCTAAGGGAAAGGGCCAGCGCAGTAGTATAATACCTGCCAGCTTCCAGAGCACCAAAGCAAGGAAGGCGTTGCTACTCCCAAGGGAAGATTATCCTCCCCGAGAACAGCAACAGGACTTAGTCTGGTCGATCACACAAGAAGGAATCATAACTACAGAAACCTTCGATAGTGACCTAAGGGAGCTCAGCTCCCTTTGTAAGTGTTAGGTCAGCGAGGGAGACTCTGCCCCAAGCCAAACAACACGGACTCAGACTAAAAACTCTGTTGTTCTGTCCCTCTTTGAACCAGACTCAGCAGGAACAGGAAGGTACAGTAACACCCTAGTATAGTTTTATCGAAAATAAATTCGGAAAAAACCACTTAGGGATAAGCCCAAGGCTTAAACAGAGGGAAAGGGATTGCATACCTTCTCCGAAGAAAAGAAAGCAACCGGGGAGTATAATAAAGTATACTAAGGCTCCATAAGCAATTAGCCTAGGCACCAAGAGAATCGATTACCTAATTCACCGAAACTCTCACGTATACAATCTTGGAAATATTCCACACAGTCTAAAATGTATAAAATATAGCCTAAAGCTTCAATAAAATTTTAATTACACTCGGAACAACCAAAATCATGCATTAAGTACTAGGACCAAACGACTAGGCTACATGGCCTAGCGTAGGCCAGAATGGCGAATACTTCGCCAATTAATACTAAGCACGAAAGGAAATCCTATGTAAAGCTAAATAGCTAAATTTTATTAAGCAAAACAACCAGGAATGTCACTCTGACTAACTAATTTATACCTAGCGAGTGACAGTGTCCAGGACACCTCTGGTAGGCTACGGCTCTTGTATCAAAGATTAATCCTATTAATCACTCAATTTTTTACCAAGAGCCTACATTTATACATAACAGACCCTATACTCAACTTATCCGAGGCCAACGAAGACGAAGAAGCCATGAAAAGCTGAATAAATCCAAGATTTGCGAGAAAAACAGGAAAAAACACCGAGTTGTTAAGCTACGCAAAAAGGAATACAGATGGCGCCAGGATTGGCGCCAGGCACGCATACGAATCGGGGGATAGGGAAGCCTTGGGAGCGGCTCCCCTTTTTCTTTCCCGAATTCGTATCTCGTCAATCTCCCTCCTACGAGACGAATCTCTGTTCAGGTCGTAGATTGCCATGTGACGTGTCTAGAATACGTCCTCTGATATGTCGCGATATCCCTTTCACGAGGGATACTCGCTCCAGGAGTTAGAATTCTGGTACCTTAAGGTAAATTCTCTGGGAATATCGCCGTAGTTGTAATATACCCTAGGAAGCTACCCTATAGGAACTTCCATCAGGACGACATGGCTTGAGCCCAAAAATATATATATATATATGTATATATATATATATATATATATATATATATATATATATATACATATATATATATATGTATATATATATATATATATATATATATATATATACATATATATATATATATATATACATATATATATATATATATACATATATATATATACATATATATATATATATACATATATATATACATATATATATACATATATATATATATATATATATATATATATATATATATACATATATATATATACATATATATATATATATATATATATACATATATATATATACATATATATATATATATATATATATATACATATATATATATATATATATGTATATATATATATATATATATATATATACATATATATATATATATATATGTATATATATGTATATATATATATATACATATATATATATATATATATATATATATATACATATATATATATATACATATATATATATATACATATATATATATATACATATATATATATATATATATATATATATACATATATATATACATATATATATATATATATTTACATATATATACATATATATATATATATTTACATATATATACATATATATATATATATATATATATATATATATATGTATATATATGTGTATGTATATATGTATGTATGTAAGTATGTATATTCTTTTTGCCTTTGTTTTTGCGGGTTAATAGAACTCTACCTTCCATATGATATCTGATACCAATACCTTCGAACCCACTTTATTCACTTGTTTATTTGTTACGATTATTACACTTCAACGGGACAGTGGAAACTAAAAACAAGTAAATATTTCGAGACAATTAATTCATTAACAAGTTTTGATACATGAATAATATATATCTTTTTTTAAATATTTGCTAAATAGGAAATTTTACGAATAATTTCAAAATATGGGAATAATATTTCATAAAGCTTCAGTTTTTCATAAGTTTCTTACTCATGGCACTGTATTTAGATTTAGAAAGATATCTTGATAAGTTCTAGAAGATGTAATCAAAATAAGTTCAAAAGCTTTATTACATGAAAAAAATACAAACTACAATAATTTAAAGTGTCTTTAAAACATAGAACGACGGATTTTCTTAACACCTGACAGGGATAATGGTTGTATCATATTAAAAATTCTTGAAGTTTAATCATTTATAAACTTAGAAAAAAAAAAAAAAAAAAAATTCATAGCAAGGTTAGCTGGTGACTATAGTAAGCACCATGCGGTCATACTTTGATTATAATGAAAATCTATAGCAACATAAATATAAGTACGAAGATTTTTGTTTTCTCCTGGAATACGTATCAACCAAGTATAACTGAAAAATCATGATAATTTAGCTATTTATAAACCGTTTGAGTTTATATAAAATTCCAAATGTAATTTTCCTCCCGCTTTGAACTGCTCGACATTAATAGACAATAAACAATTTGAATATTTATGAGCTCATTTCAAAATTCAGAATACGAAAACAGATCTATAAAACGAGCTTAACTTATCCTTCACCTTTAACGCCAGTCACCCAATTGTTGACAAGACCGAGGTTAACTATGGAAGCTGTTAATCTTTCGACGAAGAGGAAGTGCTATAGAAAAGATTGGCTAACAGCGTCTGCCATTGTTAAAGGAGGCAAAAATAGACCGTGGACGTTAAGAAATTCAAAACCACCCAGTTATGTATGTGTTATTTGAATATCACCCACCAATAGTAAAGATACAGAATAACATTGGGCCCAGAACACTCCCTTGAGATACCCCTTTGTTTAAAGGTTTATATGATAAGAGTTTCGAATTTACACACAGTTCTGTCAACTAAGTAGTCGTTTAGGTATTCAAAAGCATGATCTTCAGTATAGATAGACCGTATATCATTTAGTAGCAGTCCATCCATCATTTTCAGCATATCATTTACAACAGAATAGATAACTTAGTTAAGAGATAGTATTGTTGGAAGAAATTGAGAACGAGTAAATAGTAACGGAGATAAGGTAAAAGGAAGTCGAGACTCTATGGTTCAAAGCAATTCGTTCTGGGATTTCTTAAGAGAGATTCGAGGTGAAATGTTCTTGTAATTTTCGAAGAGTTCAAAGGTTTTAAACATAAAATGGGAGGAAATTACTGCGCAACCCTTAATATATTCCTCAAAATTTCAATATTTTATATTTCCTTCCTACAGACTAATCTGTTGTATTTCAAGCGCATATGTGTATTTTTCTCCAGGAATATATTTTGATACAGCTGTATGTTTTGGCCACAGATAGTAACTTATAAGAAAAAATAGATTGTCCACTTGTTTTTTTACATACGATTTTCTTATAATAAAATTTTCCTAGTTTGTTTAATCCAGTGAATTTTTTTATATTAAACCTGAATTAAACTTAAGTGACAGCTACTCGCAAATAATTTTTTCATCTGTTGGAAACAAATACAGCTCACAATAATATGACCGAACTAGATTATAATTTAGATATAAGCAGACAACTCAAACAATATTCAGTCCATTCTCATTCGTGTATCAATTTCATAGATACTGTATATATGTTTACAGTTATTATTAAGGTTAGGGGCTTTTCTACTTATCTTGTTAACTGAACCGTAAAATACTTTTTGACTGTTTTTCAACATTCTCGTCTGTATATCGATTTCATAGATATACCTGTTTGTATTTAACTTTAAGGTTAGGTGCTTTTCTACTTATTAACTGAAGATCCTATACAATAACCATAAAATATATTTTGATTGTATTTTTCGACAGTTTATACAACTAACATCTTCAACTGAAAAAGCTAAATATCTATTTTTTCCTAAAAAATAATCTATAAGATATCTAAAACTCATGATCTTTTGGTTCAGTTCCACACATGATCTCATTTTCCAAACGACATTGCCCATAGAGGTCTCAGATTTCAAGATATTCTAATTGAATTCGAACGTGAAGTTTCTATCTTTTCATAATTCACTTCCTCTTTTAGGGTATTGTTCGTGCCATCTTTCCCTCAGCCTCGTTTAGTGGCTGAAGGTCATGACCTTAAAAAAAGCTCTCTGACGTCGACCTTACCTAAACAATGGCAATAATGCTATCTCTGGAAACATAAAGATCTTAGAGCTTAAGCTAGTCACGTTATTTCGGCTAGGCCACTTCGTGGCTCTAACACAGTAATTATTTCTTTTACTAGTGTACGCGACCCGCCAAAAATGACTGCTAAATATTTAGATATGCACTTAAATGCAAACGCAACCCGTATCACCAAGGTATGACTACTCTCCCCCTCCCCCCAACCCCCATCCCGAGGGACGAGAAGAGACCGGAGTTATGTCTGGTAATGCCGCTGGGCGTGACCGGAAATAAATAAATATATATATATATATATATATATATATATGCCACCAGTTCACCTCGTGCTATGCACTGTAGGCATTACTGAAAGGTAACTCCCCCGGACCCTTTTTAGCTTTCTGCTTTACCTCTGCACCCGTTTCTTTCTTCCTCTTCGCTGACCAACCTATCTCTCTCTCTCTCTCTCTCTCTCTCTCTCTCTCTCTCTCTCTCTCTCTCTCTCTCTCTCTCTCTCTCTCTCAACCTTTACTTCATTGCGTAACATCTGGATTTTCCCCAGTTGTACCATAGCTTTGAGTGGCCTCCCTTACCCCAGCGCCAGGTCACAAGACTCTTGTTCCATGCATCCAGAAATCTCTTTATAAAAAAGGTAAAAAAAACTTTAAATTCTAAAAAATGGTATCTTTTACTTACTCTATATTTCTATTTTGTTTTACATTTTCTTCGTCATCGCGCTCGTAAGACTTTTCATTTAACATTAAGGCCTTTAGTTTTACTATAGATTTGAGTGGCCTCCCTTACCCCAGCGCCAGATCATGAGCCTCTGATTCCATACTTCCAGAAATCTTTTGATAAAACAATAAGTTAATATAACTTTTAATTTTATGAAAGTTGTATCTTTTACTTTTTACTTTTGTGTTACTTTATTCTTTCTTTGTCAACGTCCTCATAGGACTTGTCTTTTAAGATTAACAACTTGACTTTTGATGGGAACACATTAATCAATAGCGGTAAGCTCACGCTTAAAAACCTGATTATATATTGACCAAGAGAACTCTCTCTCTATTTAACTATATAAAGAATCTTCCTTTCTGTTTATTTCTTGTTTTTCCGGTTTAGTACAAAAGAATGTTGGAATTTAAATGCGTCCACGTACAATTTAGACACCATTATTTGGTTTGTTTTGGTTTTTATTAATCTTTTGATAATTTTATCATTCTTTAGATTGTTTAGTATATAAGTAGAATTAAATTCCATTATAACTTTTGGGCCAATTCTCAAACTCAAACTCTTATAAATGTAAAATATTTAAACCATAGATAAGTTTCTTAAAAGCTATCACTCAAAATGCTTTTCAAAACCAGCATTGATCTACTGTATTATCCTTTTTTCTTGTCCATGAAACAATAGGCAACTCCAATTACTCCTGATTCAATTGTTTTAGTGGAGTTTGTAAGTAATCATGAACGACTGCATTAGTATAAAATTACAGTCTCATTTTGTAACTACAATTTCAGAGGAGGTTTTTTTTTTTTTTAGTTTCTCTCCCAATTAACGTATTAAGACGTCCTTTTTTTTTTTTTTTTTTTTAAATCCCAGTGAAACTGGATAAGTATTTCCAAAGAGATGAAGTCAGCAAGGAGAACAAAGGACCACCTTCGTTAAAAAAAAAAAAAAAATAAGTCCTGTACTTTTAATTGTTTCGTATTTTCCTTCACCCTTTATCTTCTTTCATACAAAAGAAGTATGAAGTAAAAGATAAAGCTTAAGGAATAACAAATACGCACCATTGACAGTAGTAAAATACTAACATTTCGGGCAATATTGATAATGATGAGGATTATTCATTATCCATATTGATGCAAAAATTTAATTGTTGTAATAATGGATTTTTTTTTCGTTAAAATGTAAGTTAGATTTATTGTAGTTCTGAAATAACATTCCAGCCACTGGCAAATCTATTGGACATTTAGCCTACAGTGATACGCAGGTTTTGTTATTTTGATATTAGTTAAATTGAGTTATTGTTATTTTTATTGTTATTGTTATTACAAGCTAAGCTATAACCCTAGTTGAAAAAGTAAGATGCTATAAGCCCAAGGGCTCCAACAGGGAAAAATAGCTCATAATGTTTCAGCAATCGATCGTTACAGTTTAATAACAAATACCATAAATGGGCTTACATTAACGTGGTGAAAGGGGTAGTGTATTGCCATGATCAGCAAAGCTGTACTACTAGGTTGGTTTACTGAGAGCGATCGACAAAAATCTCCATCAGAATCCACAGTGATGAAAACGGCCAAACCGCAAACATGACGAAGGACATGTCTGAGGCCTTTGTCCTGCAGTGAACTAGAGACGGCAGAATTTGTTGTTGTTGTTGTTTTTAATCATTAGGCCAAAGAAATTGTATTGTTAATTAATTTAATGGCTCACGAAGACACTTTAAATATCTTTTTATGTTCTGTTGAATGACATCTTGTGGCAAAAAAATAGATCGACAAACCCTGCAGAATTTCCTTCAAAATATTTCATATGTTTGAAATTTGGTTCAAAAGGCCTTATGCTGGGACCGGAGAGGCTATTCAGCATCGGTGTAACCGGGGTAAACCCTGCAGTTGCACGATGAATTTAATTTTTAAGATACTGTGCAGCAAGTTGAAGGAAGCAGGAATAGAGGTGAAGTAGAAAGAAAATGACTACAGTTAACCGCATGATATGCATTGACGGCCTCAGACCAAAGATATCATGACAAAAGATTAGAATTTAAATCCATCATATATATATATATATATATATATATATATATATATATATATATATACTGTATATATTTACACACACACATATATATATATATATATATATATATATATATTATATATATATATTAGTATAACAGATTAGAATTTAATATTTCCATTTACCTATTTAACTCTTTAAGTACTATATATATATATATATATATATATATATATATATATATATATATATATATATAGATATCGAATTCTGTATCACTTTCTCTCAAATATAGCCTTGAGCATGAAGGCGGGGTCATACCATTAACATACCCACATGGAGTGTGCTTAAAGACTGATTAAAGGAAAGCGGTAGGGAGGAGGAGGAGGGAAGAGGTTGAGGGAGGAGGGTGTGTCTTCCTTCTCAAAAGGCGGCGGCAGATGGCAGATGTTGGGCACCATCCAGGTAGGGTATATACCTAGACAGTGGTGATGGGTGGAGACAGTAGGATTCAAGGACGTCTCTAAAAGTTCTAAGGGTAAGGAGGGATGTTTCAAGGAAGTCTCTCTGCTTATTCTAATTATTTTTTATTTCAATTTTCATCTTCAATAATTTTCGCTTTATAATTATTGCTTCACCTTCAACAATTCTTTCTGGTTTCTTATCAAAAATGTTACTACTAAGATTTGGTCAAGGTGGTTGTCTGTTCAGACTTCAAAATATTATGAAAATTATGGTCTTTTTTTTTTAACTAAATCATGGTGGTTAAATCACGGACACAAAAGATGATAAAACTTAAATTTCTTGCAGAAATTTTCAATTAGTCTATATTTACAATTAACGCATTCAAACCCGGTTGACAGCAAAATGGGAAATAAAAAATCTGAAATGTTCTGAAGTTCAGCCATTTGACAGATCAGTCGGTTGATAACTAAAGTTACTTAAACAGTGAACCATTACTAACATTACCAGTGTTAATGTTACTGTTTCTGCATTTGAAATAATTTTATCAAAAACTTTTAGATATATTTAATTGATCATGGCATACCAAATTTTAGTCCATAAGTTCTGATATCAGTTAAAAATAACTATCTATAAAAAAGATAAAATTTATATTGCATTTTCTGTTTCTTCTGGTTTATCATTAAATTCAGTCTAAAAATAAGGTATTGACTTCGAATGTTATCTAGCAAATATAATACTGTCTTTGCAATATTATTCATCATAGAATTAATATTTCAAAGTAGCTACCATATAACAGAGCAAGTACTATATGTATGTAATAGTGGGTATGTGTTTTTTTTCCTCTTGTACGATTAAAAAAGTTGAGACTAATAATGAAAGTTAATCAACATAACTTTGATATTCTGCTTCTGATCTATTGGGGCCACTAAGCATCAAAAGATATCTTTTATCTAATATCTTTTATCTAATGTCTAAAATAATCTTTTAAAATTGGAGAAATTTTTCTTCTTATGAAAAGCATGAGTATTAGGAACAATAATTCCCCTCCCCCTCTACTATAAACAAAACTGGGATGTATCTTAGTGACAACACAGGCTTTCTTGAATTAACAAATTTCTCTCTCTCTTTCTCTCTCTCTCTCTCTCTCTCTCTCTCTCTCTCTCTCTCTCTCTCTCTCTCTCTCTCTCTCTCTCTCTCATATATATATATATATATATGTGTGTGTGTGTGTGTGTATATATATGTGTGTGTATGTATATATACATGTATAAATATGTGTATAAATACATGTGTATATATATGCGTGTGTGTGTATGTATATATACACATGCATATGTAATGTTAATATATATACATACATATGTGTACATATACACACAAGTATGTGTATATATATGCATATGTGTATATATACATATATGTATATATATGTATGTATATATATGTATGTATATATAGATGTATTTATATATATGTATATATATATATATATATATATATATACATATATATATATACATGTACATGTATATATATATATATATATATATATATATATACATGTACATGTATATCTGTATATATTAGTCATAGGCACAGATATAACCTAAAGAATCCAACGTCTAAGACTACTGATATTTTCTGTTTGTTTATGATAATCTAATAATAACGACAGAATCAAACAGTCATCATTCGTGACCTTCCAAAACCTTTCTGAATAATGCAAATTAAAAAAAATAAACTGAAAAAAAATCAAAACAAAGATTGTTAAAAACAGTCCTTCAATTAAAGCAAGGTATTGTTCGTATAAAATTGCAGTATTTTCTTTTCACGCCTCTTAATCTTGTTAAACATTAGACGAACAAACATTTATTCAAGCGCGTGATTCAACAAATTGTAGCGAAGAATTTCTTGCGGTCAAGATGAGCTGATCTGTCTGTATAGGGTTTTCTTACAATCATTGATGTTTAACCCTTTTCTTTCTTCGAAATTAACATGTATGTTCTGTACTGCGATATCATCGCTGAATATATATTACAAAAACCAGTTGAGCAGTTCAGAGTTGCGTTGTACATGAAATCAGGCTGTAATCTTCTTATTCTTCTTCTTTTCTTCCTTTATTTGGAAGGGAGACCTTTTTTTGCTTGAATACTTTCTCATTACAAGACGCGTTTCGCTTTGCTTCAATTATCTGCTCCGGGATGAAAGTATGCTATCATCCATCTTACTGCCAACATTTTACTGTCTCTAGCCCAGATATGTAATATTAAAAGTGCATTCAAATTAAGATAATTAGCTTCCTCATTTGTAAGTTCAAATGTTGTTAGAATGATATAGTTTCATAATGAAGAATTTCATCATTCATTTGCCCCTTTCATTACTATAACAATATTAGGTATTAGTGAGCTTCCTAAGTTCAAGAGGCTATAACCCTGTCTCTTACTGTAGATGAAAGTAGGTTAAATAATGCAAAAGTAGATGGTATGAAAAAGCGATGAGATCTATTCCTTTTTCATATCAAAGTTTGTTGCGAATTCTTTGCAATATCTTGGATACTCATTACTACTACCACCACTAGTAGTGTTTGTTGTTGTTGTTGTTGTTGTTCCTGGAAAACTAAAAAAAAAAATGCTAAAAAAAATGTACAGATTTCATATTGGAAAATATCTAAAGTCTTTTGAATATCAGAATAGAAAGATGAACCTCGTTTGAAGCATCAAGAAGCAGGAAAAAGAACATTATGGTCACCTAACATTTTCGCCAATGATCTGCCTCGGGCGTAGCTGCACTTTACCGAAATGAAGCAAAGAAAATGACTAGTATTCAAGGCAAAGATCCTTTATCAACAAGACGCTACAGGGAAACTAGAGGAGAGAGAGAGAGAGAGAGAGAGAGAGAGAGAGAGAGAGAGAGAGAGAGAGAGAGAGAGAGAGAGAGAGAGAGAGAGAGTATGCCTTCTTCACGCTAAGCAGTTTTTTCTCTTAGCCCCACTGCGTACTTGTACTTCGATGTATTTTCTTCCAAAATCTAATAGATTTATCCTTGGTTCATAACCCACAAGTCTACCAAGATTCGTTGAAATTGGTTCGGTAGTTTTTGCATGATGTTGTTCATAAACAAATAAACAAACTAAAAATATATTTGCCATTTAATTAACATTGCAATTATTTTCAAAGTACTGATACGTACTTGTACTTTTATGTACTTTATCCAAAATATTAGAATCCTTCTTGGGTCATACCCAACATGACTACCAAGTCAGGTCAAAATCGATACAGTAACTTTTGTGTATAGTTACTCATAAACAAACAAACAAAAATAAACAAACTATCAAACAGGGTTGAATACATACCCTTCGCAAAACCTTCGATTTTGGCGAAGGCAATAAGGAAACATAGCCAAGTGAAAATAAAAGTATGAAAAGAGAAGTGATTTGGAGTGAAAATAAAAACCAATCCTGTATGGACTATCACTATACTTAGAGAAGATCCGGTCTCGCTTCTGTGATGGGAAGATTAGGTTAGTCACAAATGATATACGTGCACATGAAAAAAATGTAGCAAAAGGTTTTCAATCTGCACGATCAGTGCACGAACAGGTACGTGGTTAGAAAGATGGGTAAAAAGTAGAGAATATGTGTATCTGATAAGAAACATTAGAAGGCATTGTGTACATCTATATGCGTCTGCCAAGTTTTTTATAATTTTTTTTTTTTTTTTTTTTTTTTTTGATAAAGATGTTAACTTAACAGAAACGTTCTTTTTACTGAAACGAAACTTTCAATTTTAAGTTCATGAAATCTATGGTTGGTAAAAACTTTAGTATATCAAGTTTTTTTTAAGTCTATATCATATTGAAGAAATATTTCGATAAAAACTGCAAGACGAAATTTTTTAACTCGAGGAGATTCTCTACATTCAGTTTAACAATTAGATACTTTTCGAAGCAATCAAATTTATGAATGCAAATATTTATGCTTTGACGGCAATCGCATAGAATCAAAGATACTTTATAATGTGAAGGAATCACTGAAATCTGAGGTTATCAGGCGCTACTTCAGAAACTGAATCCAGGTGAATTCGAGGTCGTACTGTAAATAAGCTGAAGTCTTGCGAAATGATTTACCGAAATAGTATTCGTCCAGCTCCCGGGTCTTAAAAGAAATGCCATGTCTGGTAACTCTGTTTTCTCACAGGAGGTCATTCTTCTTCTTCTTCTTTTTTTTTCTTTTTTTTTTTTTATTTTTTGTTCGTTTCAAGAACAGGAAGTTCACTGCAGATCCCGTGATGTGGAGTAGATTTTTTTCCCTACATATTCTCACGCTTCTCATTTTTTGTAGTTTTTTGTTTGCTAAATCTTAACATAAGCTCAAAAAATATGATTTTCATATAGTTAGAAATGTTTTATATTAATTAGTCAATCGTATATTTGTTGTTGTAGGAGGATTTATATTACTTAATCAATCCTATCATTTTATGTTGTAAGAAAGGTTTCATAATGAATGATCAATTATATGAAACCTTTCAGAATTAACACCACGAGTGTGTACTTGATGTACGGTACCTGATTTCAAAGGTGAACCAGTTAAGAAAAGAAAACAGTCTAGAAATTTGCACTTACACATTAAAAAAAAAAAAAAAAAAAAAAAATTCCTCTGATTAATGTTCATAGATTTATTCCATATGAAAATCTTTTAACTATTAAATTCATGCGAGTTATTAGAGATACTTGATACAAATGGGTAACAAATTCCAACGGTAATGTCAAATTAGTATAAAAAGTCCTTTGAAGTTCAACTGCACCAGCTCGTCGTGGGACAACATTTGATCAATGGCACTTACTTTTTGCTTAAGAGAGCTTGATTCTTCTTAATCATACTCTCCCTAAGATTAATTTTTATCATTATCTACAAATCTTTTCTTAATAAGTTTGATGTAAACATGAGGAATTTGAATGTATAGACAAGAATCCATAAGGAAACGTGCAAGATGACAGAGATTGATTGATTTAAAGTTTTCAGGCATCAGATGACAGAGAATTCATCGTGGTTATTGATAATACATATTAGATGAAAGTGGCTAGCATATTTAGTTATATATGCATACGCAAATTCATGTACGCGTAAACACAATTTAATTGAATGCTGGTCTCCTCAAACAAAATGAAATGGTAGTTATCAAGCATACCACCAAAGGCTCTAAAAGAATTCGGAACCTAAGCTTTAAGTGAATTACAGTCATTTTATGACATTTTATAGAGAGACTAGTGACATAATGGATAGCAAACTAGTCTTTCGTTTGAATTGGCTAGAGTTCGATCCCATTTTGAGGTGGAAATAAATTCCTATTTGGGCACCATTAGTGTTAATTTTCATCATATACATACATATGCATGTATGTATTTTCAATATTATTGTAAAATGAACTGCACTCCATAATTTTGGACAATCCATTGGATTGGAACATTGGACTACTGTAGATGTTATTTGATCTGTCTGTATAGGTTTACCTAAAGTCATTGATGTTCAACACTTTTCTTTCTTCGGAATTAACATGTATATTCTGTACTGCGATATCATCACTGAATATATATTACAAAAACCAGTTGAGCAGATCAGAGTTTCGTTGTACATGAAATCGGACTGTAATCTACTTATTCTTCTTCTTTTCTTTATTTGGAAGGGAGACCCTTTTTTGCTTGAATACTTTCTCATCACAAGACGCGTTTGCATTGATTCAATTATCTGCTCTGTGATGAAAGTATGTTATCATTCTTCTTACTTCCAACTTGTTACTCTATCGGTAGCTCAGATATTTTGTATAAAAAGCGCACACAAATTTAGATAATTTATTTGCAAATGTCGTTGATCTTGAAGAAAACTTATTCTCTCCTAAAAGGGGTCCTTAACACACCAGCTTTAAGGCACAGTCAGTTACATTTCAAGTCAAACAGCAATGTTCAGATATAACGATATTATAGACTGCTGTTACGTTAAAGTTCGTTATTTACATATGATTAAGGATATAGAGTAGGGTATATACTTATGGAATCTGGCCAAAGAAGTAGAGAGAGTGAGTTCGAAAATGCTTGAAATAAAATATAATATAAAATAGAATATAATATAGATCTGGAACATGAATCTCTTTCAAAATCAAATGCTGTAGTTTATCCATAAAGATTTATTCATATATGCTAGACCGCAGTAGACCAAAACGGTAAGAGATACAATGTACACCACTGAACAAAATAAAGATATATGATAGAATTCTATCCTTTCAATTCCTTCTAAGTTTTAGAAAGCAAAAAGTTCAGAAGGTATTTGGCTTCTGAAATGGGTATAGATTTAGGCGCAATTATCAGATATCTGTATAATGTTTAAAGGCTTTAAAGGTCGCTCATGAATGGCAGAAGCAAGGGACAGTGACATTGCCCTAGCAAGCAGGACAAAGCCCTAGAGACTGACTATATATTATATGATCAGCGCCCAAGCCTCCTCTCCACCCAAGCTAGGACCAGGGAGGGCCAGGCAGTGGCTGCTGATGACTCAGCAGATAGACCTATAGGCTCCCCCAAACTCCCCAACCTTAGCTCACAAGGATGGTAAGGTTGCAGACACTAATGGCACTAACGAGTCTGAGCGGGACTCGAACCCCCGACTGGCAAATACCAGGCAGAGACGTTACCAATCAGGCCACAGCAACCCATAAAAAATGTCCTTGAATTGGGAGAAAACTGCGTTCGATAAGAGTAGAGGAGAAATTTTCTATTTTGGTAAGTGAAAAACGATGAGTGTCGTTTTTAACCACCATCTGCACAAACTGTGAAATATTGTGGAAATATTGCGGTGAACATGAAGACTTCGGTAAGCTTCAAGGTTCCACCTTTTTTTCAAAGATGGCCTTCATTTGTTAGACGAAGTCGCTGGTATGGCAAAGAATTTGCGTTTATTGACACATTTCTGGCAACTGATTCGTTACTGGAGATATGTTGAAAGGGTAAACCTTATTTTATTTTACATATCATTATACAAATATAAATCCTAAGGTATGAAATGATCCTAAGAAAGCTTTTCCTGAATCCAAAATGTGATTTTAAATAAGATACTTTAGATGAAAGATTTCACATAATATAAATAGTTTATTTCAAGTCCGATAGATGGCATCTAAACCTCGCATCGAAGAAAAAACTTGACGGCAATCGGACATTTTTGCTTTTATCAAGAGCTGGTAAATCCATGAACGAATATTTGGTCACGAATGAATGATTTACGAGTCCCAACTACATTTATTTTCTGGAGAAGTTTTTTTTTCTTTCTTTTAGGGTGACATAAGACGTTACGTTGATAATCTTTCTCTTTTTGATGATAACAAAATCGAACCATTTACAACGTAACATTATCAACGAATAAACATTTGTTTTTACAATTTATGAATAATGCCAAAAAAAGGAATGGATGGATTTATTTTAATAAATGAAGATTGATAGATTAAAAGGATTAGTCGATTTTCATAACTGGATAAACACTACAAAATACCTTCAGGAGAAAGACTCGCTGTATTTTGGTTTCACGAGAGAGAGAGAGAGAGAGAGAGAGAGAGAGAGAGAGAGAGAGAGAGAGTGAGAGTGAGTGAGACTGTGTGTGTGTGTGACTCTTGTGTGCGAGACTCTGTGTGTGTGTGTGTGTGTGTGTGTCCTCATGGTCTGTGCTTATTTACAATAATGGGCTCCCAGTTCCATTTACTTTTGCACAAGAAAAAAATCAAAGGTCTGTTACGTCACTGATACCAGCAACTCAATAATTATCCTTTTCAATATTGGGTCAGACATTCCCCAATTCCACCCAAGTCAAAAGATCGCAGGTTAAGAATAATTTTCCCGGTCAAAAAAAAAGCAAAATTCGGTCAGCTGTCAGCAGAGATATCACCGGAATTTCTCTAGATGATGAAATAAGTAAATGTCTATCTCATTGACTTTAGACCTCGTGAAACCTCAGTGATGTTGTCGTTCACAGAAAAAAAAAAAGTTGATGCAACAGAGATAGAAATAGATTTGAGGAAAATTAGAATATAGTAGGAAAATTACTTATTTACTGAAACATTAGAGAATTGCGAGTAAACATCAGAGAATTGCGAGTAAGGAAAAGATAAGGATAAGTTTTAGTAAAAGACACGAATCTTCCATTTCTTTGTATATACTGTTAGATTTGCGTTCAGAGATAAGTTTTCCTTTGACATTTTATCGTTGGGCTTCGAGGGTATTATCAGCAGCATCGCGTTCAGGGCCAACAGCAACTCGAGATTTCTCACCTCTGGTATTTTCCTTTTTGTCATCATTCATTTCTTATATATTTATTCTCCACTTATTTACATTCTTCCTCTCATATGTCTCTGAATATACACTGTTAGAAAAACCCGTAATTTTAATCGGAAATTCTCCGTAAATATATATTTCGGTAAAATACAGGAAACCGTAATTTTACCTTCGTTATTATCTTTTACGGGTTGGTGACCGTAATATCATTCTTTTACGTCAATATATACGTCTTTAAAACGGTAAAACTCCTGGAATAAATGTTGCCAGACATTTGCCATTTTTTTATTGCAAATTTTTAACAGTGTAGATTATATTCAAAATTTTCCATTGTATCCTCTTGTGGTTTTAAAACAAAAAGAAGCTGACGGTCGCCAGCTTGGGGCGTCAGCAGTGGTCATTTAACGAACACTACCGCAAAAGGAAGAGTAAGGTAAAGGTTACCTTTAATGGAATCGCAAAACCAAACGCTTCTTTGTCACGCACACGCATCGCCAGCAAAAGGTTATCCGTTTAGACCAACGACCAACCTATGAATAAATAAAAGGTAAAGGGTCTCCATACCACATTTCAATCCGGGATTGTAAAACCCCTGTACTGTACGTGGAATTAAAGACCAGGAGGTGAATGAAATCGCACTCCCCGTCTATAGCCTCGCTCTGATTTCTTTCCAGCGTTTTCCATTCTGTTTATGGGACTGTCCAGCTTTCCAAACGCAATCGTACGCCACTAACCTTTAGTTTTTTTGCTTTGGAATATGTGTGTTTCTCTTTCTCAGTTTTTTGTATTAGCCAAATGCTCAAGAGAGATATAGAAATAGAAGTTAATCTCTCTCTCTTTTTTATTAGCCAAATGCTCAAGAGGTATATTACAAATAGAAGTTTCTCTCTCTCTCTCTCTCTCTCTTCATCTCTCTCTCTCTCTCTCTCTTTTATTGGGCTTAATGCTCAAGAGGTATATAAAAATAGAAGTTAATCTCTCTCTCTCTCTCTCTCTCGTCTCTCTCTCTCTCTTATTAGCCTAATGCTCAAGTGGTATATAAAAATAGAAGTTAATCTCTCTCTCTCTCTCTCTCTCTCTCTCTCTCTTATTAGCCTAATGCTCAAGAGGTATATAATAATAGAAGTTAATCTCTCTCTCTCTCTCTCTCTCTCTCTCTCTCTTTATTAGCCTATTGCTCAAGAGGTATATAAAAATAGAAGTTAATCTCTCTCTCTCTCTCTCTCTCTCTCTCTCTCTCTCTTATTAGCCTAATGCTCAAGTGGTATATAAAAATAGAAGTTAATCTCTCTCTCTCTCTCTCTCTCTCTCTCTCTCTCTTATTAGCCTAATGCTCAAGAGGTATATAATAATAGAAGTTAATCTCTCTCTCTCTCTCTCTCTCTCTCTCTCTTTTATTAGCCTATTGCTCAAGAGGTATATAAAAATAGAAGTTAATCTCTCTCTCTCTCTCTCTCTCTCTCTCTCTCTCTCTCTTTTATTAGCCTATTGCTCAAGAGGTATATAATAATAGAAGTTAATCTCTCTCTCTCTCTCTCTCTCTCTCTCTCTCTCTCTTTTATTGGCCTAATGCTCAAGAGGTATATAAAAATAGGAGCAGTTAATTTCTCTCTCTCTCTCTCTCTCTCTCTCTCTCTCTCTCTCTCTGATCTAAAGCTTTGACATTGCGCACGAGACAGATGTTATGAACGAACTAATAGCCTTCAACAGATACTTCTGACCTTATCTTCGTTCTTTCTGCAACTGTATGGACTACTCTTACCAATATTTATGCAAATTAGTTCACAAAAAAAATTTACCCATTATTTCATAGGGCGTTAGACCAAGAGACAATAGACACGTTGAATTAATTACCATTTGAAATCCCCCAAATGTTTCGTTTAAGGAAATGGGGGTAGAACTGCCTACTAAAATGGAATAATCTTTTTAGCATTACGCTTTGTTTGGAAGTCTTTGTTTTCGACGTTTTATTGCTTCCTTCTCAAATTCTTACACATTTTTTTTATAAGAAATATTAAGTATCTCTTAATATTTTTCATGTAGTTGATGTAATATTAGCGTATATAAAAGTAAAAAAGGCTACCTTCTTGTTTTGTTATGTTTTTTACCTAGTTTAAAAGTATGTTACTATGAAAAAACAAATAACTATTTTATTAAATTTGTGTATTCTTACATGTAATTTCGAGCAATGGTATCATATTTATTATACACCAACATGCATTTGCAGTATACGTGCGCGTGCAACATTATGAGTAAATTAAAATCAAAGTGCAATATTTCTCAACGAAGTTCTTGCGAATTTCAACTTGATAATCCTCCGGGTCACAGATTGACCTACGCCTCATTCTTATATAAATAAAATCTAATCAGAGACAACATATTTTATAAATAACCATAAATCACATGACACTTAAATTGCTTTGAAAGAGATACACGTTATCAAAATAAACATTCACGAAAGTTACAATCCGCAGCAGAATACTGAATTCAACCCGAGTAAAAATAACATGTGAAGAGAAAGACGAAAACTTATTTAGAATTTCAAAGCACATGACACTTAAATTGCTTTAAATGAGATAAACGTTATCAAAATAACATCCCCGAAAGCTACAACCGGCAACAGAATACTGAATTACACTCGAGTGAAAATAACATATGAAGAGAAAGACGAAAACATATTTAGAATTTCAAAGCACATGACACTTAAATTGCTTTAAAGGAGATCAACGTTATCAAAATAACATTCCCGAAAGCTACAACCGGCAACAGAATACTGAATTACACTCGAGTAAAAATAATATAAAACGAAGAGAAAGACGAAAACATATTTAGAATTTCCGGTAAATAAATGTTGCTTAATACTGGAGAGTATTACATTTTACTACACACATCAACCCCGTGTTTAAGGAAATTGGCGTAATTTGAAAGGAGGAAACGGATATAGACATGAAATTCCAATCTACTATAGGAATAAGACTAACAGCTTTCAAGTATTTCGGAGACCTTGTCTTTCTGGCCATTGGCCTCGCTCTGCCTTCAAGCAATTGTGCGGCTATTCTATGTATTGCTATAATGTTTACAGAGAAAGCAATGGATTATGAAATGCACGATACTTTGATAACCGTAATTTTATTCTTACATTATATTTAATATAAGCCTTATATTGTTGAAATCTCTGCAACCCTAAGGTCGCCTTATATAAGGGATTTAGCTACTTACAGAAAGTTCCAAATAGTGATCAAATAATGGCTAAATATATGCCACTTAGCACTAACACTTTATCTCTTAGTCATTTGCTAGGTTTATAGCTATGTAAGAGTATTTTGCCTTCCTTTTGTGAGGCCTTTACGTAAAAAGGCGTAAGAGGAGATGATGAAAAGTATTTTGTAATTAATAGATAGGTTTATAGCACTTAGCGCTTCAAACCTATATCATATTATTATTATTATTATTATTATTATTATTATTATTATTATTATTATTATTATTACTTGCTAAGCTATAACCTTGGTTGGGAAAATAGGATGCTATAAGCCTAAGGGCTCCAACAGGGAAAATAGCCCAGTGAGGAAAGGAAACAAAAAAAAAGTATTTTAAGAACAGCAACAACACTTAAACAAATATTTCCTATGTAAACTAGAAAAGCTTTAACAAAACAAGGGGAAGAGAAATTAGATAGAATAGTGTGCCCGAGTGTACCCTCAAGCAAGAGAACTATTTACTTGGTTTATGGTATTTACAACTGAAAACTGTATATGACCATTTTTTAAGTTAAAGAGAAAAGCAGTGTAATAATATATCACCAAATGTATCAGTATAAACCACCTATTTTAACACTCGGAACCAAAATGTAGCCTTCCAAATGGGCCATTACGTCAAACAAGGTTTTGATTTAATCAAAGCAAACATTCAAAACGATACAATTATGTTCCTTTCCAACTTCCTAAGAAGAAGAGCTTATACAGGTAAAGCGCCTCTGGGAAGTTGGCACTTAAAGATAATATTCCACCCTTCACAATTATGAACTATATATAATATGGGTGTATAGAGGAAGAGCATCTTCACCCATACATACCCATCAGAGGCCGTATAGCTAAAAACCATGCGTGACTTTGCACAGAAAATATATATGAAGTTTCTAGAAGAACTATCTATATTATATATTTTCCTAAAATCTTTAATAGATTGGCTACCCATTACATTTTGTGTAAGGTAGCGAAGGGTGCAGTTTGTATTATATGAGTCGACGTACTAATAATGCACCTGCTCTTACAGTTTAAAGGTCGCTCATGAATGGCAGAGGCAAGTGACAGTAATATTGCCCTATCAAGCGGGACAATGCCCCAGCGACTGACCACATACACATACGATCAGCGTCCAAGTCCTCTCTCTTCCCAAGCTAGGACAAAGGAGGGTCAAGCAATGGCTGCTAATGACTCAGCAGATAGACCTATAGGCTCCCCCAAACCTCCCATCCTTAGCTCACAAGGATGGTGAGGTTGCAGCGACCAAAGAAATTAACGAGTTTGAGCGGGACGCGAACCCCATTCTGGCGTCATCAGTTAAGGACGTTACCACATCGGCCACCACAACCTTTATCTCTTCTTCTCTTCACTTTACCTCTAGTTTAATGAAATCTCCTGGAGTTCAAAAAAAAAAATAGAATAAAAAAATAAAGCAAGTGAAGTCAGTCTAGAGTAACCATTATAATCTGGATTCAGTCACATCCACTTCCCTTCTACTACTGACATGAAGATATATGAGAATCTGCGGTCAATACATGACGGCCTGTGGCTTGAAGCAGATTTGTTGGTGATAACCAGGAAACTGGTCTGGTTTGGCCATGCATTCCGAGGTGAAAGGGAACGAGATTTGATAGAAAATATACTTATCTTCCATATTCAACTGTTCCCACTGCCTTTTATCTTAATGTTCAACTTCTCAACTTTTTGTCATTATTATTGTTATTGTTATTGTTAATATTAATTATTATTATTATTATTATTATTATTATTATTATTATTATTATTTAACTTTAATAAAATACCAGGCCGTGTCTGATGATATTGAGTATCAAAAATCCACAATTATATGCGTTGTATATTTAGAAATAGCAGGAGCTTTTGCACTTTTTACAAAACGCTTCTTTAGCTGAAGAATAATTTTTTTTTACAATGTTTAAAATGTAAACTAAAAACAAATGACAATTACAGGATAAATGTAATTAAACCAAAGTATTTGTTGAAGCTAAAACATCAGAATAAAAAGAAGGGGCAGTTTTCTAACGAGTGAACAGTCTTCATGTTAAAATAGCTAGTCGCCGGGTAACTGGATCTGGTCCAGTCTATTACGGATTCCCTCCGATCGTCTAGTACAGTGGTAACGTGTTTGCCTAGCATTTCGCATGGCAAGAGATCGATCCCCGACCAGGACCGTGAGTTTAAGCTGTTTACTGGGGAGGCTACTGCTGTGGTAGGGCACCACAGTGGGGGGTTGGGCTTGCCCGGCTGACGTTCTGGGGAGCATCTATTCTGATGGAACCGGAACTGAAACCAGTCACCTTTAACCTTTAAGATATGAAATATACTATGATCTATAACTAAGTAGATCATTTGTATATAAACTTCGAAAAGAGTCTTATGTCAGTTTTTTTCAAAAGAAAAACATTTAAACGAGTACAAACTTTAAAAGTTCCACCGATTCAACCATCAGATTTGGGAGTTTATTCCATAGGCTGGTAACAACTGGAATTAAACTTTCTGAAAATGAGTACAGAAACCCAAAAGCGTAAGATACACAACGAAAGGATTTAAAAGCTGATAACATACAAATTGTGTTTGCTTTGTATTTGTATGTAAGCCCTCAGAAGAATCTTGGGAGTTAAATGGTAGGACAGGATTAGAAAGGAAACTATTGGAGATTACCTGAGTGACATAAACGGACGAGATCATGATGAGGGGTAGATGGAGATGGTTTGGTCATGCTCTTCGCACTCACCAAGAGTGATTACTGTAGTTCAAAAAACGTTCACCTGGGTTCCACAAAGCACTAGAAAAGTTAGAAGACCTAGCCCTACATGGCTGAGGACTAATTCTAGATAATATATGAATATTACTGTTGGTTTCAGCAGATTACTGTATCATGAGAGAGGCCATTCCAGCCAACTGTAACAAAATATTCCTCGTTTGGAAAATAAAACTTTTTTTAAAAAGATAATCAAGTTTATGGTATACATTTCTAATTAGTATACTTTATCTTAATGTTTACTCGAACTTCCCTATATAATAAAGAGTAATTGTCTGTTTATATATATATATATAGATATATATAGATATATATATATATATATATATATAGATAGATAGATAGATAAAGCTAGACACTTGCTCCTTATCATATAGGGGAGATGTCTGGATATATATATATAGATATATATATATATATATTATATATATATATATATATAATGTGGATGTATATATATGTATATATATATGTATTTGTATATATATATGTGTGTGTAAATACATGTGTATATATACATATATATATATATATATATATATATCCCCTACACAAGTTCTATCATATCACGCTCATGGGGGAGAGAGAGTATTCATCCCCTGGTGAGATGAGTTACCCCGAGAGGTACACTCGGAAACATACACTCCCACTAATCACCGAATCAGTTGGTTGTAGTTAGGAAAGATGGAGGGAGTAGGAAGGCTTGAATGTGTGTGTGTGTGTGTTAGACGTCATTTTTGGCAGCTTGGGTACACTAGTGTGTATATATACACACACACATATATATATATATATATATATCATGTGTATACATCATATGGAAATATATATATATATACTTATGTATATATATATGTATATATATATATATATATATATTATATAAACATAATTATATATATATAGATATATATATATTATATATATATATACACACATATATATATATATATAATATATATATATATATATATATTGTATATATAAACATATATATATATATATATATATATATATATATATATATATGTTATATATAAACATATATATATTATATATAAACATATATATATACATATGTATATATATATATATATTTATATATATATATATATTGTATATATAAACATATATATATATTATATATAAACATATATATATATATATATATATATATATATATATTATATATATTATATATATATTATATATAAACATATATATATATATAAACATATATATAATATATATATATTATATATATATGTTTATATATATATAATATATATACATATGATATATACATATATATATATATATATATATATATATATATATATATAAAATATAATTTCCGGTCACGCTCAGCTCTACCCATCCTTCGGGTAGGGGGAGGGGGAATAGTCATACTCTCGTTTAGTTATCCCTGTCCACTTTGTGCTAAGTTAAAAATTTTGCGTATTGTAGTTCAAATATCTCTCTCTGAGTTCAGATTCAATATTCAAATTGAATTTCTCCTGAACTCTCTTGCGGTGTTAAATTGCATCTTCGGTCATCGTCTTCACTTTCACTATGTTAAACTTGTTATTTTGTCCCAGATTTCATTCTTTTGGCTACAGTGTAAATCTCTCATGCAAAAAGATTTAAAAAAAAGAAGTTGTCAATGGAATTAATTTGTTGATATATATATATATATATATATATATATATTTATATATATTAATTGTCCTCTCTCTCTCTCTCTCTCTCTCTCTCTCTCTCTCTCTCATTAATATAGCGTACATGTGTGTAAAATAAACAACATATGTATATATATACATATATATATATATATATATATATATATATATATATATATATATATATATATATATATATATATAACTTGATATGTATGTATATGTATATATATATGTATAAATGTATTAATGTATTAATTTATATAAATATACATAATTTCTCATTTTTATGTATATAAGTGTGTGTATATAAAATCATATATACAGAATGTATATGTATATACAAATGTACATGTGCATATCTAAATATCATGTATGTAAGCGT
This sequence comes from Palaemon carinicauda, assembly GCF_036898095.1. Lineage (NCBI taxonomy): Eukaryota > Metazoa > Arthropoda > Malacostraca > Decapoda > Palaemonidae > Palaemon > Palaemon carinicauda. The sequence continues at coordinate 44,645,266 of NC_090728.1, read as the reverse complement.
TTGCACGAGTATTTGTATATATTTTTTTGTATTTACACATTCATAAGTGTATGTATTTATGCATGTGTATAAAGTGGGCACTAAGGCTCACGAGTTCTTGGATCGCGTATGATCCCAGACTTTCACTCTAAATTCAGCTCGTCAGTTAATGTATGCCAGCATCAGAGAGGTTAGGAATATATACCTCACTCCTGAGACTTTTTGTAAAACGATGTCGACCTTTTCAAGTGGATTATTATTATTATTATTATTATTATTATATTATTAAACCCTAGTTGAAAAATAAGAATGCTATAAGCCCAAGGACTCCTACAGGAAAAATTTCCCAGTGAGGAAAGAAAATAAGGAAACAGGATATTGTGCCTGAGTGTACCTTCAAGCAAGAGAACTCTAAACCAAGACAGTGGAAGACCATGGTACAGAGGTTATGGCCCTACCCAAAACTAGAGAACAATGTTTGATTTTGGAGTGTCCTCCTAGAAGAGCTGATTGTGACATATAATGTACAAAATGTAGATATACATCATATACTTTTTCTGTAAGTCAAAGTTTATGTACATATTGTATGTCCCTAAATATGGACAGTATGTATCTTTGAATATTATTGAAGTTCCTGAAACTGGTCTATTTACGATAGAATCTGAATTGCTCTCGCCCTAAGGAGGATGGTGCCGTCAGTTCGCCTCGCACAAGGCACTGTAGGTATTACTTACTGGTCTAAGCAGAGCTCCTTTAATGACAGCTGCACTTAGTTTATATCTTTCTGCTTTACTAATGTTCCCGTTTCCCTTCTTCCTTTTAGCTGTCCAACCTTTTGATTTTTATTTCAAAAGGGCATATATATAGTTTTCCCCCAAATTGCACTTTGGTATTGAATGGCCTCTCTGCCCCCAACGCCGGGCTATATATCCCAAATTAAAAAATATAGGATTTTCTTTTAATTGACAGATATAGATATACTGGTTGATTGATTGATTAATCGATTGGAGCTGTTGTATTTGTTTGTTAAAATGCTGACAACTAAATCGAGCATATATTACCTATCATTAAACAATAAGAAATCTTATTCTAAACACAAGCATCACTGAGACTTCTGGGGAAAAACTGATTTTATCTAGTCAAGTGGTATTTGAAATTCTGTTATCTGACCTATAGATTTTTTCTACGACTCCCATGACGAGTGTGGGCGTTATTTAAGTCCTGGGTGACTCCCGATTCTTCCCGATAAGGATACTGATAAAGGACTCGCTGGGGATTTACACTTTTGTTGTATAAAACGGTTTTTTTTTTTCGAAATAAGAGTACGGTTATGTATTTATGTATTTTTGTAATATATGGCAGTTGGTTTTCATCAGCTGAAATTTTGAATTCATCTGAATATATATGATACGTCATTTATTGTTTCAGATATTTTATATAAAGTCTAGAAAAGCTATGAAATCACACACATTACGGGCTTTTGACAAAAACTGCAAGTTAACTTTATGAATGATTTAATGTTATTTTGTTAACATTAGCAAAATACCTACCTTGACCTCCAACGCAACCATAGCAATTGCAAACGTACTCTTACAACTCTTTCAAAACTGTAACTAATAGACAGATCGTGGTGGCCTATTGGAAACATCCCTGCCTGGGGATCACCGGACTTGGGTTCGAGTCCCGCTCAAGATCGTTAGTTTCTTGTAGTGTCTACAACCTCACCATAATTCTGAGCTAAGGATAAGGGGTTTGTGGTAGCCTATAGGTCTACCTGTCGAGTCATCGTCAGCCATTGCCTGGCCCTCCCTGGTTCAAGTTTGGGTGGAGAGGGAGCTTGGGCGTTGATCATATGTATACATATGTATATATGGTCAGTCTCTAGGACACTGTCCTACTAGCTAGAGCATTATCACTGTCCCTTACCTCTGCCATTCATAAGCGACCTTTAAACCTTCTAACTAAAAAACAATATTAATAATAAATATTATTATTATTATTACTATTATTATTACTATTATTATTATTATCATTATTATTATTATTATTATTATTACTTGCTAAGCTACAATCTCAGTTGGAAAAGTAGGATGCTATAAGCCCAGGGGCTCCAACAGGGAAAATAGCCCAGTGAGGAAAGGAAACAATGAAAAATAAAATAGTTTAAGAACAGTAACAACATTAAATTAAATATTTCCTATATAAGCTATAAAAACTTTAACAAAACAAGAGGAAGAGAAATTAGATAGAATAGTGTGCCCGAGTGTACCCTCAAGCAAGAGAACTCTTAACCCAAGACAGTGAAAGACCATGGTACAGAGGCTTCAAGTTACAATCTGCTCTGAAGTGTTATAGCAGAGAGAAACTTCTTATGAGCGCTCGACCACAAATGTGATGGAAGGTCATTCAAACAGTTTTTTCTTTCGTAAGAAGCGTTCTAAGAAAATAAACTTGCCTAGTTTAGCTTGATTCAGTTATACAAACAACTAAACAGACTCGGCGACGCTCCTACCCTGGGCGGGCGGGCGGGGTTCCCGAAGTTGTAAAAGATTAAGCAACGTTCCTAGAGCGACCTTCGATGTCAACCTAGACCTGTTCCTCACCGAAGTGATTCAATCTCCTCTCTCTCTCTCTCTCTCTCTCTCTCTCTCTCTCTCGGAGTTATCTTTTTGAAATCGTTAGCGTCTGCAAGATCCCTTTTAACTTTACATACATGTCTAATTATAACTATATGTATTAAAGTCTCTCTCTCTCTCTCTCTCTCTCTCTCAGCGTTATCTTTTTGAAGTTGATAGTGTCTGCAAGTTTAACTTTGCATACACGTCTAATTATAACACTTTATGTATTCAACTCTCTCTCTCTCTCTCTCTCTCTCTCTCTCTCTCTCTCTCTCTCTCTCTCTCTCTCTCTCTCTCTCTCTCTCTCTCTCTGTTATCTTTTTGAAGTTGATAGTGTCTGCAAGTTTAACTTTACATAATTATAACACTTTATGTATTCAACTCTCTCTCTCTCTCTCTCTCTCTCTCTCTCTCTCTCTCTCTCTCTCTCTGTTATCTTTTTGAAGTTGATAGTGTCTGCAAGTTTAACTTTACATAATTATAACACTTTATGTATTCAATCTCTCTCTCTCTCTCTCTCTCTCTCTCTCTCTCTCTCTCTCTCTCTCTCTCTCTCTCTTTCTGTTATATTTTTAAAGTTGTTAGCATCTGTAAGCTATCGCCTAACTTTTCCTACCCATCTAATTACAAAAATATACTTACTCTCTCTCTCTCTCTCTCTCTCTCTCTCTCCTCTCTCCCTCTCTCTCTCTCTCTCTCTCTCTCTCTCTCTCTCCTCTCTCTATTATATTAAATATTTCTAAAGTTGTTAGCATCTGCAAGTTATCGCCTAACTTTGCCTACCCATCTAATTACAACAATATATTCATTCATCTCTCTCTCTCTCTCTCTCTCTCTCTCTCTCTCTCTCTCTCTCTCTCTCTCTCTCCACGTTATCTACTTGAAGCTGTTATCGTCTTTAAGATATCTCCTAACTTTGCATACACATTTATTTAATTACAACAATAATGTAATCAAGTCTCTCTCTCTCTCTCTCTCTCTCTCTCTCTCTCTCTCTCTCTCTTTTGAAGTTGCTAGTGTCTGCAAGATCTCTTTAACTTTGCATACACTTCTAATCACAGCAATATGTATTCAAGTCTCTCTCTCTCTCTCTCTCTCTCTCTCTCTCTCCGCGTTATCTTTTTTGAGTTGTTACCATCTGCAAGATCTCTCTAACTTAGCTTACACATCTAATTACAACAACATATATACAGCATGTAAGTCTTGTGTTCTTACCTACCTACTGACTGCCTTCGCCTATTGGAAGAGCTCTCAAACCTTTTCCCAAACAGGTACCCCATTAGTTATCATAACGTGGATCTCTTCCCTTATCAAATGAGACACTGAATATAGGGTAGTCATGAATAATGGCTTATTCAAAATAAGATAGTATACTTAATATCTATAATCACCTGGCTAAACTTATGATGACCTTATTTTTGCGGGGTAAACATTAGCATCACCATCAAGTGCTCATTATAATAGTGTGCAGGAACCTATAATGACGTTATATGGTATCTCCTGTAGATCCTATGCGACCGTCAGGACTACTTCTAAGACCCTTGAAATGTTTATACTTTCTTTTTATTAAGCTTTGCCCTTTTGCTCTTCTACAGTAAGTTTGAATCCTTGTCCTAGTAGCCCAGCCCTCTTAAGCAAGATCCAGTCATCCTTGAGTGCTTTCCTATTTTCATTTTTATCTTTTTTTTTAATCTATATTCTACTTCGTGGAAGCTTGCTAGGGAGAGTCTTGTCTTTGGACTCTTCGTGTATAATAATAATAATAATAATAATAATAATAATAATAATAATAATAATAATAATGATAATAACCTCTTCATGCCTTTTTTGTTCCATTGCAATCCAAGAAAAATGGTAACAGAGGTTTCATCTATCGCTGTCTATTAATAACGTAACTGTTCTCAATAATAATAATAATAATAATAATAATAATAATAATAATGATAATAATTAACCTTTCATTCCTTTTTTCCATTGCTATCCAAGAAAACTGAAAATAGAGGTTTTATCTATCGTTCTCTGTTAATAACGTAACTGTTCTCAATAATAATAATAATAATAATAATAATAATAATAATAATAATAATAATAATAATAATAATAATAATAATAATGATAATAATATTCTTATTTCTATTAATAATAATAATAATAATAATAATAATAATAATAATAATAATAATTTTTTCATTGCTTTTCTTTGTATCACAATCTAAAAAAATGGGAAACAGCGGCTCTATTTACCCTTGCCTGTAAATAACGTAACTTTCCTCAACATTATCCAACGATGATAATAATATTAATAATAATATTGCTGACGTTGTTCATTTTGATGCCTTTCCAGCCCCGTGAACCTGCTATCGAGTTCGCTGTCTGCTTCTCAACCGTCTATCTTAACAGCTGACATGTCCTCCTTTCTCTGGCCTTTATTTATCTTAGAGTGTTTTTAAGGCTGGGTCAACGCATATATCTCTGTCAAAGCCAGTCTTTCCTCTAGTTTTTTTTTTTTTTCTTCTTTTTTTTCAGCTGCAGCTCCTTGGCGATACCGTTCAAAAACTTGAATTTAACTACATTAAATTACGTATCTTGCACTAGATATTTTTTATTTGCTTCAATTCTCTTCTATTAATCTTTGCCTGTTTCTTTTTATGCAATCGTTTGCGTATTTTTTTTTTTAGGCGATAACGTTCAAAAACTTGAATTTAACTGCAAAAAACCTGAATGTAACTGCATTAAATTATCTTGCACCAGATATTTTTTATTTGCTTCAATTTTCTTCTATTTTTTTTCTTCTCTTTTTAGGCAATCGTTTGTTCTACTGTTATTGTTATTTTAATGTCTCCGTAACGTCATTTGTACTTTTGTTATGATTTGTGGAACTTTTCATGTACTGTGAAATTTGGAAATTTAGGAAACGTCCTATAGCTTCGGTTTGAAGGAATTCAGAAAAAAAAACTTTTGAAATTGAATAATTGTTTGCAAACATTGTTCTAAAAGGCAAGTTACCACAAGTTTCTGTTACTTTATTTTATGAGAAATAAAATTTGTTAATTCTAGTAACAGATGAAAGCGAACAATCTCTCTCTCTCTCTCTCTCTCTCTCTCTCTCTCTCTTTCTCTCTCTCTCTCTCTCTCTCTCTCTCATATTTATCTTGATATTTTTTACCACTGGGATTTTTGTGCCTTCTCAATGAATATATGTTGATTACCATCATTCCCTCACATACCCCCAGAAATCAACATAGCAAATACCTCACCACATACCTGGTAACTATATCAAGGTTTATTCTATCCTCCACAAACATGAAATTATTTGTTCTCTTGCTTCTTTACGACCACATCTCCTTTATTATATCTATAAAATCTTTACAAAATAATTCAATCAAAATTCCTTTTCATTACAGAGCAAATAGTCCAATAATACCAGTTGTTGTTGTTAACTGCGCGGTTATCCGATCTCAACTGGAGGGCGTTTTCTTTTACTATTTTCGAAGCAACTTTAAAAATGTTCTTGTCACAGGTCGTTAAGCTGTCTTCAATTCGGCACAATCTATGACTTTGTTTTTGATAGTGCTCTTATTTATCGGGATAAGACGTGAAGTATAAAGATATCGATTGGCAATGCCAATACGTTACACGCTAAAGAGTGGAAAAGCAAGAATACATCTTGACGAGTATTATTATTATTATTATTATTATTATTATTATTATTATTACTTGCTAAACTACAACCCTAGCTGGAAATGCAAGATACTTTAAGCCATGGGCCCCAACAGGGAAAATAGCCCAGTGAGGAAAGGAAACAAGGAGAAAAAAATATTTCAAGAACAGTAACAACATTAAAATGAATATTTCTTATGTAAACTATAAAAACTTTAACAAAACAAGAGGAAGAGAAATTAGATAGTGTGTCCGAGTGTACCCTCAAGCAAGAGAACTCTTAACCCAAGACAGTGGAAGACCATGGTACAGAGGCTATGGCACTACCCAAGACTAGAGAACAATGGTTTGATTTTGGAGTGTCCTTCTCCTAGAAGAGCTGCTTACCATAGCTAGCCTTTCTTCTACCCTTACCAAAAAGAAAGTAGCCACTGAACAATTACAGTGCAGTAGTTAACTCCTTGGTTGAAGGAAAATTGTTTGGTAATCTCAGTGTTGTCAGGTGTATGAGGACAGAGGAGAATCTGGAAAGAATAGGCCAGACTATTCGATGTATGTGTAGGCAAAGGGAAATTGAACCATAACCAGAGAGAAGGATCCAATGTAGTACTGTCTGGACAGTCAAAGAACCCCATAACTCTGTGGTGGTAGTATCACAATGGGTGGCTGGTGCAAATAATCATTGTATTCCATAACAAAAGCAACAAATGCAGCCATTTCTAGTCCACTGCAGGACAGTGGCCTCAGACATGTCCTTAATCATGTGGTTACCATCACCACACTGGCCATGCGGGTCGGTGATGTTCGGAGATTTTTTCTGATCGCTCACAGCAAACCAACCTATTATGGTGGCTCTGACTAGTACAGTTTTTTCTGATCATACCGATACGCAAAACCTTTCACTACTTTAAGGGATCCCTGTTTTACGTATAACAGTAATCTGTTAAAAGGAATAAGACGTGAGGTGAAGAAACCTACACTTAGAAGACAAAAGGCTTGTACTGCATGTATGTATGTATGTATGTGATAAATAAATGAGAATTAAAACTACTTCTGCAAGCAAGATTTCAACTCTAGTCATAAAGCTGTCATCATATCATGGGTTGGCCTACTTCTCAAATGGAGAAAAACCTTCATGCCGTTTAGAAGTCGGTATCAGTAAATCATCCTCCAGTTTTTCCTTTAGATTTTCATACAAACACTTCATGAAGCAGCCGAGTTTTTTTTTTTTTTTTTTTTTTTCTTTTAAATTTGGGGCAATGCATAAAAATTTAAAAAGATATATCGGGATTCCATTAGGCTAATCAGAAAGTGTGATATCTACATTCTCTATATTGTACTTATACTATATTTAACTAAATCAATTCCTGACCCACAAACAAAATAGTACTTTTCAAACAAGCTATGATTACTATATTTAACTAAATCAAATCCTGACCCATAAACAAAATAGTACTTTTCAAACAAGCTTTGATTACTATATTTAACTAAACCAAATCCTGACCCACAAACAAAATAGTACTTTTCAAACAAGCTATGATAAAGTTTCTTTATCCATCATGAGGCTCAATACTACACAGTACTCTAGACTCTTTTTATTCCAGCTGTGACCAAGTTGTGGAATGATCTTCCTAATCGGGTAGTTGAATCAGTAGAACTTCAAAAGTTCAAACTCGCAGCAAATGTTTTTATGTTGAACAGGCTTATATGAGTCCTTTTATAGTTTATAAATCAAATATCTGTTTTAATGTTGTTAATGTTTTTAAAATATTTTATTTTAATTTTCATTACATATATCATTTATTTATTTCCTTATTTCCTTTCCTCATTGAGCTATTTTTCCTTGTTGGAGCCCTTGGCCTTATACCCTCTTGCTTTTCCAACTGGGATTGTAGCTAAGCTAATAATAATAATAATAATAATAATAATAATAATAATAATAATAATAATAATAATAATAATAATAATAATAATAATAATAATAATTGCATGGAATGATTAAAAGTTTACGAGATCTTTTTTTCAAAAACATATTTTGGAGAAAAGCTCGTAGATTAAAGGACCCTCCTATAAAGGCAAACTATTTTTTATTGAAATATTCACTGATCTTGATACGCTCCCATTCTATAATCTAATTAATAACCATGAGATTTCTGGGGTCAATAGTGACGTAAGAAGTGGTCAACGGTGACCTGCTCTGCACCATATTCCCGCTGTGAGATCATTCATGCATGTTTTATGACCACGCACTTTTTGAAAATTGGAGCCCTGACAAATTTTATCACTTTTCGTTATATTCAAAAGACTTGGCTCCTGTTATTTTTTTTTTCAGGTTTTATAACCTTGAACAAAATAATTATCTTGCCTTTCCAGAAAATCAGATTGATAACCAGTAAGATCGACTTTTGTAGTAAAATATTTCGAAGTGTTTGTGATATTCATGGCAATTACTTTCTGAATTATGTTTATTTCAAAGTGCTTGAAATATTAATGGCAATTTCTTTCTGAATGTTTATTTTAAAGTGTTTGAAATAATCATGGCAATTACTTTCAGAATTATGTTTTTTTAAAGTGCTTGAAATAATCATGGCAATTACTTTCAGAATTATGTTTATTGCAAAGTGCTTGAAATATTCATGGCAATTACTTTCAGAATTGTTTTTTTTTTTCAAAACGCTTGAAATATTCATGGCAATTACTTTCAGAATTATGTTTTTTTTTCAAAACGCTTGAAATATTCATGGCAATTACTTTCTGAATTATGTTCATTTTAAATTGCTTGATATATTCATGGCATTTACTTTCTGAATTATGTTTATTTCAAAGTGTTTGAAATAATCATGGCAATTACTTCATGAATTTTGTTTATTATTTATAAATAATTTATGAAATTCCGTTAAAAAGTTGCAATTTCCTTGAGTTTTCCTCGCCAAGTATCAGCGAATTATTTGTATACATAAATTTTGCTCCGTATGTCATTTCTCATTCGTATAAGCAATAGCTTGTAGAGCACATACCTCATTGACCCCACAACGTAATATTAGCCATTTAAAACTGGGTGGAGTGCTAGAGTAATCCATGGATCAAAATTTTTAAGCAATGGCACACAGAGACTGTTGCTCTGTAGAGAATCTTCCAAAGAAATTAGATACACTTAAAAATTTGCATTGAAAATGGCAAAATTCTGCAACATTTATTCCAGGATTTTTACCGTTTTATCGGCGTCAATGACCTTAGATGTCAGGATGCCTGAAAACTTTAAATCAATCAATCAATCAATTACCGTTTTAAACACGGTTTTATTGACGTAGAGTGATATTACGGTAATCAACCCGTAAAGAATAATAAAGTAAAGTAAAATTACGGTCACCTGTATTTTACTGAAATACGAATGAGAACAGTATATTTTTACGGAGAATTTCTAATAAAAATTTACGTTTTTTTTTTTCTAACAGTATAGTAAAACTCCACAAAGAATTTACACGGATTGAATTAAAAGGCAAAAGCTTTAGGGGATAGAATTGTTGAAATATGTTAGTTTAATCTGTAGTAGCAAGATTTTAGTGTAAATAAATAAGGAGATTATATGTAAGAGATCTATAAGGCAACAATCTCTTGTGCTTTCCAGTTGGAAAGCTGAGATGCGTTAACATCTGAGGTACTTCATGAAGCTCCGATTTGATTAAGCCAATTCTTCTCAAGATTATGAAAATGAAGGTCAATCGATGAGCTGAAGTTTTTGATGATTTATATAATAAATATAAGGATTAGGTGGAAATAAAATAAAAAAGCCTTTCTATTAAATGTGATACTTCTTCAGTTTTCATATTTTAATCTATTCAAATTGGCGGGTAAACGCATAATCTACACTACTGATAATCAATACTCTTTTGCACGATATATTTCAAATCCTTAAAGAATTTTTGCTGGTTTACCAGAATGGCAAGATTATGAAATATATAAATATATTATTCGAGTTTAAGCCATAACAGGAAAGTGATGCTTTCGTAAAACAAGTATATTAAACAAGTATATTAAATTCACCTTTGAATATTTACGAAATCACCTTGTTAACGTTTTTACAGGATGATTGTATGAATATATTTCAAGCTGCTTTAATAAGAAAATATCTAAGCTGACAATAATGTTATATCACTCTTCACTGATGAGGAGAATATAGTTTTAATCTTACGTTATAAATTAGCCAGAACACCACGAAGACAATGCCTTTTACTATTTTACGTACAAAGTGATATTTACACAAGGTCAAAACCACACTATATTAAATAATGATTAACAAATCCCTTTTTAATGTCTCTTTGTGGCACAGAATTCACAGCAGCCAAGGTAGTTAACAGCCAAGCACAGCTTATACCAATTCACAACAGCCAAGTAAATTTAACAGCCCATCAAAGTTTATACTTAACTGATTTCCGAAATATAATTCATAGTAAAAATAACGCAATACCAATCTTGGAATTTGTTTGTCCTGAAAACCTATTTAGAAAAATTATTAACAACTAAATCACAACTATAAAATTCTAACAAACGCCAAAACCTTTACACTCTAACATTTTATTGCACACGTTTCCTTCAAGTACAGTATGTACTGTACACCCTTTACCTCGCTAGTTTAACATACGATAACCTTTGTGGAAGTCTCCAGGGAAAACCAAATAGCCATAAAAACCTTTGAACCCATAAAGTTTAACCCTCCTATAAATTTATTGCAAACCCGCATAAGAACGCTGTGCCCTTCAACCGAAGAATTTAAGCCAGGTATACCTGAGAGGTCAAACTTATTTAGGCCTATACGTCTCGCACGAAAAGAGTAACATTCGCCGTAATTTGAATATATCTTCGTGATTTTTGTGAGAGTAAAACTGATATGAAGTTAGACATTATAGGTTCATGAATGTATGTGGAAATTAGCTACACATACACAATATTCTCTAGCTTATTGAATTAGCTTTACATATACACTATTCTCCAGTTTATTGTACTATTTTCGCGTTCTATATGTTTTGTGAAGCCATAGTATGTTGTTTTAATATTTATTCACCTTCAAATTAAAATCACCTTAACACCTACGGTCTGTAGAATTGCAAGAGCCTGAGCTTGACCACAAGGGCCAGGCAATCTATAACAACAACAACAACAACAACAACAACTGAGTGCGACACCCAGTGATTACTAAGTATGAAGGTAGTTCTGCGGGTATCAGTTAAGTCTGCTTCGCCCTACTTTGATATGACTACTTACATAATTAATATTGCCGTCAATATCGGCATGCTGGGTAATCAACAAGTAATCGGAACCATCTTCCTTTCTCTTAATGATATAGTCATTAATATTAAAGGCAATTAAACTAACGGTGAGAGGGGAGCCGGTTGCTATTTTATTACATTCACTTAACACGATTCACTTTTTTATTGATATTGATTATGCACATTGATTTGAAATCAGAGAGGGCTGAAGTAAATAGAGATGAAATTTCAATGGTTTGCTTTAAGAGTAAAAGGCATTGTGTATAAATGAATAGTTGAATACCTCTAGGCTGGAGCTAATATATTCATTATTATTATTATTATTATTATTATTATTATTATTATTATTATTACTTTCTAAGCTATAACCCTTGTTGGAAAAGCAGGATGCTACAAGCCCAGGGGCCCCAACAGGAAAAATAGCCAGTGAGGAAAGGCATCAAGGAAAATTACATTTTAAGAACAGTAACAGCATTAAAATAAATATTTTCTATATAAACTATAAAAACTTAGCAAAAAAAAAGAGGAAGAGAAATAAGGTATACTAAATAAAGAACTTTGTAATTAAGGCATTAGTATCAATTAATTAACAAAAATGAATATGGAAACAATTCATTTCTGCAGTCAGAAATCTAATGTAAGAGTATTTTCAGCTAACTAGGAAATTAAATAACTTACATGAGCTTATTAAAAGTCGTACACCTATATCACCTTCTCGTTCAATCCTTCTTTTTAATTATCCATTTTCTTACACATTTCATGATCGATTACTTTAATCTACAATATTCCAGAAGCTCAATCCATCACACGTCACTGTCTCGGCGCTGCCTTTCCAAACTGACGTCACTCCTTACCTATCGAAGTTACCTTAAAAGAGGCCGTTACGGTCCAACAAACAACAAACATATGTTATCTAAGACGTTTACTAACTCGTTTTTGGATGATGGCGACCCTCTCTACGGCCAAACACCCCACCCCCTTTCCCTTTCCCCTACCCGTCAAATAAGGTGGCGGTTCTACACTTTTAAAGTCAGTCATTACTGATCCGTTCTAGATCAAGGTAAATCGATTTTCTCAGATCTATTTTTTACATTGATATTATGCTTTAGTTTATTGATAGTTTTTGTATATGTGACCAGTCATAAATAACGTTTAAATATTTAGATAGGTGCACAAACACATGAACACATATTCAGCCTCCCCTCCGCCTTTCCTAACTACAAGCTATTTATTATTATTATTATTATTATTATTATTATTTGCTAAGCTACGACCCTAGTTGGAAAAGCAGGATGCTATAAACCCAGGGGCTCCAACAGGAAAAATAGCCCAGTGAAGAAAGGAAACAAGGAAAAATAAAATATCTTAAGAACAGTAACATTACAATAAATATTTCCTATATAAACTACTAAATATCTAACAAAACGAGAGGAAGAGAAAGAAGATAGAATAATGTGACAGAGTGTACCCTCAAGCAAGAGAACTCTAACCTAAGACTGTGGAAGGCCATGGTACAGAGGCTATGGCACTACCCAAGAATAGAGAACAATGGTTTGATTTTGGAGTGTCCTTCTCCTAGAAGAGCTGCTTACCATAGCTAAAGAGTCTCTTCTACCCTTACCCAGAGGAAAGTGGTAATTTGTGGGAGATTGATGTTTTCCGAGTGGTTGCCGTACAGCGTGACAGGGATATATATATATATATATATATATATATATATATATATATATATATATATATATATATACATATGTATATATATATATATTTATATACATATGTATATATATATACATATATATATATATATATATATATATATATATATATATATATATGTGTGTGTGTGCGTGTGCGCGTGCGTATGTATGTGTATGCGTATATATATATATATACATATATATAATGTATATGTACTGTATATGTGTATGTATATATGTATATGCATATGTATATATATGTATATGCATATATGTATGTATATGCATATATGTATGTATATGTATATATACAGTATATATATATATATATATATATATATATATATATATATATATATATATATATATATATATAGCTAGACACTTGCTCTTTGTTATATAAGGGATATTGTTTGAGGAGGAGAGCAGTACAGTTTTCTCGTTAAGCCAGTTCCCGATGATAAACTTAACAAAATGGTTGAATTTTAAGAATCCTTTCGTCTCAAAACCTAGGGTCAACGGTGTGAGGAAAGAAGTGGGTGGGTCATACGTCAGTCAGGTGTCTGCAATCAAGCTCCCAGATGAATGACCTACCCGGAACCAGCGATAGGTCATATGGCCTAGTTCCATAAATCCTGAGAATAGAATGTGTAAAAAATCTACCTTCTAAAAATAGATTGTTATTGATTTGATAATGAATGTTGATATTTTATCTATTTATTTTTCCAGTTACAGAATTTCATAAGAATGAAATAATGTACAAGAATAAAATAGGAACTAGGGAGAGGATTGTTTAGCGTAAATATTATTAAACTAAAAGAATTTTCTTGATGGTCCCTTTAGTATTACATTCACAAAACTTTTCATATTATATTCACTGGAAAAGAAAATAGAACCACAATCAGTTTCCCCAGACATTTGCTCCCTTTTCCATCACTGAGGCTTTGGTCTTTGGGGAGGTGGCGAATTCTTCAGAAACTAGTTTTTCCAGTACAGTGACAATGTTGCAATAATTCAGATAAAAGTGGCAATAAATCATGTTTAGGATGCCTGCTGTCTTTCTTGAGTGAAGCCTTTATGGAATTACCATAGTGATGGACATGCGAAGGAAACATGCGGAATGTAAGATTGTGGCAAAGTTCCAAATATAACTTCAAACAGAAAGGTATTGCATCAGCCATATTATTCGGAATGTGATAAAGGGTAATTGTCATTAAATTAACTGTTCTTTTGAAGATTGTTTTTTTAGTATTCTTATAACTTTTGGAACTAGTTTTGGTTTTCCTTTGAGATGTGGGTTCATTGTTTCTTATTGATTAAGAGAATATCATTTGTCATACTTATTTCTCTTTTCTTAAGGCTAAGACAAGATATGGCCAGGGAGTTATTAGATAACCAGCCTTCGTTTGAAAAATTATCATAAATCTAAAAAACAAAATTTACCAACACCTTTTGCTTACTAATTCCTGTGCGACCCTGAGTTTCGCCAACTTGCTAACCTCTTTTCTCATCAATGTGAAATTGAACAAAGTACAAAGAGAGAGAGAGAGAGAGAGAGAGAGAGAGAGAGAGAGAGAGAGAGAGAGAGAGAGACTTCATCTACATTCATTCCCCATGAACACATCACACACTACAGTAAATCTTTTCAGAGGTTTATTCCATGTGAAGAGATAGATCACAATTTTTCTGACGGGTTAAAATTATCGAGAGAATAATTGGGAGACGAAAAGATTAAATTATTCCGAATTTTTGGAGAGAAGGAGGAGATTCAGAAAGGTTTAACAATATGTACCTCTTAACCGTTGCTGTGGCCTGATTGGTAACGTCTCTGCCCGGTGTTTGCCAGTCGGGGGTTCGAGTCCCTCTCAGACTTGTTAGTGCCATTAGTATCTGCAACCTTACTATCTTTGTAAGCTAAGGTTGAGGGGTTTGGGGGAGCCTATAGGTCTATCTGCGGAGATATCAGCAGCCACTGCCTGGCCCTCCCTGGTCCTAGCTTGGGTGGAGAGGAGGCTTGGGCGCTGATCATATGATATGTGGTCAGTCTCTAGGGCATTGTCCTGATTGCTATGGCAATGTCACTGTCCCTTGCCTCTGCCATTCATGAGCAACCTTTAAACTTTTAAACAGTTGTCTACGGGAAATGACCCAGTCTGCAGATTTGCTTTTATCCCACCCCTGACCCCATATAAAACTCTATAATAGGTTTCGGAACAGTATGTTACTACCCAATGGTCAGGACTTGTCACTCCAATCCTTACTTAGAGTACCGTATTTTTCATTGTATCTGTACAGCACGTTATTAATGGTAATATCACGAGACTACTTCTGTTATTAACGTGTCTATTTCTCTACGCGATCATTGTAAGTGGCTATAATTACATTCTGTCTTTTTATTTGTTTAATTACATTTAAAGAACTATCTAAACTGTACGAACAGACAAAAGGACAAGATTGTAATACCAATAAGAATTATTTTCTCTCCTGTTTCTTTAGCATAATCTTTCTAAAGTCATAGTGAGAGGTAGTTTTATCTGTGTAAGTAGGGCCGTGGTGAAAACACCTTTGCAATATATGGGAACATTATGCAAATTTGTCCAATTTTTTGCAGGGGAGCTATTTGCCGTCCTTTGCTATATACCATGATGTACCTCTTGTCTCTCTTCATTCGTTCCAGAAGAATAACACTGACGATATCTTCGGTATCTTTTGTTACATATTTAGGAGTCCGTTCAGTTTTCAATATCTTCTTTCATACTCATTTTGCTCGGTTTCTTTGCACGAGTTCTATATTCTCCCTAATTGTCAAAAATATTTCTGAATAAATTCTTCATTCCTTTGAGAATACTTATAAAAAATATTTTTCATCTTTCAAATTTGAATTACTTTGAAAAAGTCAACTGGAAGTTTAGGGTTGTGGTGACCTATTGAAAACGTCCCTGCCTTTCAATCTACTGGACTGGAGTTCAAGACCCATTCAAGCTCGATAATAGATCCTTGTGAATGTAACCTCACCATCCTTGTTTTCTAAGGATGGGGGGTTTGGGGGAGTATATAGGTCTACCTGTTGAGTCATGATCAACCATAGCCTGGCCCTCCTAGATCTTAGCTTGGGAAAGAGGGAGCCCAGGTACTGATCATATGTATATATATATATATATATATATATATATATATATATATATATATATATATATATATATATATATGTGTGTGTGTGTGTGTGTGTGTGATCAGTCTCTAGGGCATTGTCCTTCTAGCTAGGGCATTGTCACTGCCATTCATGAGCGACCTTTTATTAATCCTTTTTAAAGCGTATTTATCAAAAAGATACGCAAGGTTGTTCTGTTTTAATGTTGAAAGGAAACAGGAAAGTTTTAGAAATATGAAAATGCTTTGAGAGACGTAAACTTATAATATAAGGTAAATTACCATACGAAATAAGATATGAAGATATTATAAAATAATGGAATTTTGGCATAAAAAATCAGAAAGTGTAGATATGTATCACAGAAGTAAAAGCACCGTGTAAAATTGCTGTGAACTAAAGGTTTCAAACTGCTAACTTGAAGGACAAGCAGTTAAAGGTTGATCGGCCAAAACCGGGCAAATGATTGACATTAATTAGATGATAGAGTCGGATTTCGTGTCACTACACAGAATGCAGAGTCAAGTACTGGTAAAGGCCACTCATGAATGGCAAAAGCAAGGGATAGTGACATTACCCTAGCAAACAGGACAATGTCCTAGAGATTGGCCATATATACATATGATCAGCACCTAAGCCACCTCATCACCCAAGCTAGGACAGGGAGATCCAGGCAAGTGCTGCTGATGACTCAGCAGGTAGACCTGTAGCCTCCCCCAAATACCCCCTCATTAGCTCACAAGGCTAGTGAGGTTGCAGCCACTAAAGGAACTAACGAGTTTCAGCAGGACTCAAACCCCAGTCTGACGATCACCAGGCAGGGACGTTTCCAAAAGGCCACCAAAATTTTTTTTCTAATGAAGAAATTAGAAAAAGGTAGACTCATTAAAATGGATATTTGGTTGCTGGCTAAGAAAACAGTAACATGCCAATTGAAGGAATGCAATACTAGGATAAAGTGTTTATAAAATTAGTAATAAACAAATGCGTGAGAGGAATTTGACAACAGGGTTAAAGTAACTTTTTAAGTTCACAATATAAAAAAAATTACTGATGATATTCACCAAATGCGTCATTTGGAAGCGTGATAAGAAAGAATGTGTGTTGTTAGTCGAGTTAGAAAAAGTTGATTAGTATAACAGCAGTGACTATCCACAGTCAGACAATAATTTGACGCAAAAGAGACTGTAACAGATAGATGAAGAGGAAAGGAATTTAACATGCCAGAAAAAATTTAGCACAATAGTAAGCGAGGAACTAAAAATACATTGATTTCAGAATCTAATAAAATTTCAATTACGCTCGGAAAAACTATTAGTGCCTTCAATACTGTTGTTAGAAAGGACATTTGAACTAAAAATTATTGATTTCAGAATCTAATGAAATTTCAATTTCACTCTGAAAAAACTATCAATGCCTTCAATACTGTTGTTAGAAAGGACATTTGAACTAAAAATATATTGATCTCAGAATCTATTGAAATTTCAATTTCAATCGGGAAAAAAACGATTAGCCCTTTAAATACTGTTGTTAGAAGGGATCTTTGAACTAAAAATATATTGATTTCAGAATCTAATGAAATTTCAATTTCACTGGGAAAAAACTCGTAATGCCTTAAATACAGTTGTTAAAAAAGATCTTTGAACTAAAAATATATTGATTTCAGAATCTATTGAAATTTAAATTTCAATTGGAAAAAAAACGATTAGCCCCTTAAATACTGTTGTTAGAAAGGACATTTGAACTAATAATATATTGATTTCGGAACTTAATGAAATTTCAGTTTCACTCGGAAATAAGATATTAGTACCTTAAATACTGTTATTAGAAAGGATCTTTGAACTAAAAATATATTGATTTCAGAATCTAATGAAATTTCAGTTTCACTCCGAAAAACTATTAGTGCCTTAAATACTGTTGTTATAAAGGGTTTTTTTTTTTTAAGATGTACCAAGGTTTTCTTTCTCATAAGCGTTAATATTCCTTGTTCGACAATGCATGAAATTACTATCAGATAACGTTTCATGTAGTTGAACTCATTCGGCGTGATAACCGAAAAAGTCGATTGCCTTGGTATACTTACATAGGCTTTCCTTGTCACAAAATGTTTCTGAAATATTAATGACTAATACAGCTGTTGACTATATTATTATTATTATTATTATTATTATTATTATTATTATTATTATTATTATTATTATTATCCAAGCTACAACCCTAGTTGGAAAAGCAAGATGCTATAAGCCCAAGGGCTCCAATAGGGAAAAATAGCTCAGTGAGGAAAGGAAATAAGGAAATAAATAATTGATGAGATCAAATTAACAATAAATCATTCTAAAGATAGTAACAACGTCAAAACAGATATGTCATATATAAACTATAAAGACTTATGTCAGCCTGTTCGACATAAAAACATTTGCTGCAACTTTGAACTTTTGAAGATCTAGTCTGTATCGTCAAACTTCCTTCAGAGAAGAATGTATTGTTATCAATATTAGTATCTTTATATTCATTTCATATCTCTGAGATTAACTTTGCCAAGTTGTGAACTTTTTTTAAACATCCTTGAGTAAAGTATATGAAAATTTTCAAGTTTATTATATCCTAAATTATCCTTATTTTCCTTTACATATGGTATAGATTGCTAATAACATAAAGTGCTGCTACACCTTCTAAAAATCCTTCTAAAGTAGTTGAATCTGTAGAACATCAGAAGTTCAAACTTGATGCATATTCTTTTCTATTAAACAGGATTGACAAATCTCGTTCCATAGCCTTTCGTTGCTTTTCTCTTTTAACATTGTTCATCTTAAAAAAAATTTTTCATTCATCTTTTAACTCTCCTTTTCATTCTTTATTTTTCCATTTCTTTCATTCTTCACTTTTCCAATCTTTTATTCTTTAATGTTCCATTTTTTTATTCTTTACTTTTCCATTTCTTTTATTCTTTAATTTTCCAGTTATTTTATTATTTACTTCTCCAATTATTTTATTCTTTACTTTTCCATTTCTTTTGTTCTTTCTTTCTCCATTTCTTTTATCTCTTCTCTTCTCCATTTCTTATATCTCTTTCTTTCTCCATTTGTTATCTCTTTTCTACCCCATTTCTGTTATTTCTTTTCTTCTCCATTTCTTTTATTCTTTACTTTATTTCTTTACGCCCTTGACTTCTTTCCTTGCTTATGCCCTTGAGACTGTATCATGGCTAATATATTAATAGTAATGGTAGATTCAGGACCGTATGCTAACACACAAATTAGATGGCCTTTGATGACAGATTCAGCCCACCCATTCCCTATCAATCAAAGCTCCCACATTTCATGACATGTGTGGTCTGACGAACCCATGTACTTCGGCTGGCTAATTTAGGGTAAGTTATCTTACCTTACCACCACGCACCACAACACACACTTGGTGAATAAGTCCAACCAATTTAGCGGACGTGAATCATATTAAGAGTTTCTGCTCGTGTTAAGTATATTTTTTTTTCTGATTATTCTTAGTGATTCTCTTTTTATTGGATGGTTGTAACCCTAAATATTCATAAGTATAATTTCTCGCAATAATTATAACATATAAGACAAAAGTGACTATAATAAACTTTTGTTGAGCCATTAGAATAGAGAAATAAACTATCATACGTACTATAATTAAATTTTGGAATTTGAATATCTCTGAACTTCGAAACAATAGGAAACTTAAATTGTTTTGGAAACAAAGAAATCTCTTCTATATGATAAAGAGTATGCGTCTGACTCTATATACAGTATATATATATATATATATATATATATATATATATATATATATATATATATATATATATATATCCTGTCACGCTGAGTGGCGTTGTCAAACGTATGACTGTTTGGTCTCTCCCCGTTCTTCGGGTAGGGGTGAGAGTGAGTAGTTATACCCTGGTGAGAGAGGGTACCCCAGGAGGTACACTTCGAAACCACAATCTCCCACAAATTACCCAAACTGCCATGCTATAGTTAGGAAAGGGGTAGGGGATGAGAAAGGGTTGAATCTGTGTGTGTACTTGCATGTGCATATCTGAATATTTAGAAGTCATTTTTGACAGGTCACGTACACTAGAGATATTTAACAGAGATTACAAAAACTAAACATTTCTCTTGACTCCTGAGATGTACAAAAAGCTCAGTTGTTAAGGAAAGCGATTGAGAAATTAGGGACAATTGATGGAATATTACAAAAACTAGAATATATGCTATTTTCCCAATTGGAACCCTTGGGCTTATAGCATCCTACTTTTCCTACTAGGATTGTAGCTTAGCTGGTAATAATAATAATGAATAATAATAATGATAATAATAATAATAATAATAATAATAATAATAATAATTTATTATCATTATTATTATTATTATTATTATTATTATTATAACAGTAAGAAGCTGGTAAATAATAATAATGATAACAATAATAATAATCATTATTATTAGAATAATAATAATAATAATAATAATAATAATAATAATAATAATAATAATAATGGACAACACCCAGAATCTTTAAACGAAACTACTCCTTACTCGGTATGAACGCCACTCCTTCCCAAAACCAGTGAGAATCTTACCTATAGTTTCACGGATAATGACACCGGTCAAGAAAACCGTTTGGCCCTAGGGAGGAGTCGGTCGCTTAGGGCGAGACCTCGTTCTGAACTGATGGAATGGGTCATCGGAATCCAAGGACAGAAACAGGAGGGGCGCCGCTTTCTCCCTCCCTTATGGTCGAATACAGAAGGTGAACCAGAAAAGATAATCACTCTCGCTCGAATTCTTTCCTGGAAGGTTGAGGGAGAAGGGACTTTTTTATAAGTTTTTAGTAGTTTAATTTATTCATTTGTTTAATATGCTAGAGATCAATTTCTTAGCCATGACTACAAGTAATTTTGAATACAGTTAGAAAAGCTATTAACGCTATTTAGACTAGAGGTAGATACATAGACAGTGGATACAAAATGTTTTCTAATCACTGTTCACCCCTGAATTAGAGAAATACAAACTGAAAAAAGTAGTTGTTTATTTCACATTAAAATACTTTATAAGTGATGCATCGTCTTTATATAGAATAGATAAGGCAAATGAGTTCAAGAAACTAGTCAAAGTAAAAAATCCATCAATTGATAAAGGAATTTCAATTAAATAAAAGAAAACTTCCCAGGGACAAGTGGTAAGTGATGGGACGTGAAAGCCGGGAAAAAAAATTAAACGAGGGACACCAACATCGCTGTTGATAAAAACTGAAGCGTGGAAACCCCAAGGCACTATGTTACCTATATCATGATAAGTCGGAAGGGGGGGGGGGTGGCTTTACATATTGCGCGTAGGGCCCCATATGTGGTGCCCAAGAATTCAGAGCGGGGTCAGGAGTACTTGCTAGACTAGACGGAGGGCGTCGGCGCTCTCCCGCTTGGTAACGGAAAGACAAGAAGGACTGCCTTCGCAGATTCTTAAAAAGAACCCTGAATAATCTCTCTCTCTCTCTCTCTCTCTCTCTCTCTCTCTCTCTCTCTCTCTCTCTCTCTTATGCATTACTAAACATCTAAAGCCATATCATATCCAAAATAAATTTTAGGTTACTAGAAATATAGTAAATTATGGTAGAGTGGATACCGTTGTATTAGAAGGTAGCAGGGTTGATACTTAATCATATCTTATAAATGATGCCAAGAATATAATTCCTATCGAAGACCTGGAGGAAGAAACCAAATGGTATCTGACTATTTCGTATCCAGAGTTATATTGCAATAAAGATTAAGTCTTTCTATGACCCCTCTGGCTAATTAAAAATCCAGATTAAATCTTTATTTGACCGCTCTGGTAAATTAAAAATCCAGATTAAATCTTTACATGACCCCTCTGGTATATTACAAATCCAGGTTAAATCTTTATAAGACCCCTCTGGCAAATTACAAATCCAGAATAAATCTATATATGACCCCTCTGAGAAATTACAAATCCTAATTAAATCTTTATATGACCCCTCTGGCATATTACAAATCCAGGTTAAATCTTTATATGACCCCTCTGGTATATTACAAATCCAGATTAAATCTTTATATGACCCCTCTGGCATATTACAAATCCAGGTTAAATCTTTATATGACCCCTCTGGTATATTACAAATCCAGATTAAATCTTTATATGACCCCTCTGGTATATTTACAAATGCAGATTAAATCTTTATATGATCCCTCTGGTATATTACAAATCCAGATTATATCTTTATATGACCCGTCTGGTATATTACAAATCCAGAATAAATCTATATATGACCCCTCTGACAAATTACAAATCCTAATTAAATCTTTATATGACCCCTCTGGCATATTATAAATCCGGATTAAATATTTATATGACCCCTCTGGCATATTATAAATCCGGATTAAATATTTATATGACCCCTCTGGCATATTACAAATTCAGATTAAATCTTTATAGGAGCCCTCTGGTAAATTACAAATCTAGAGTAAATCTTCATGACCCCTCTGGCATATTGCAAAGCCAGATTAAATCTTTATATGACCCCTCTGGCATATTACAAATCCAGATTAAATCTTTATATGACACGTCTGGAATATTACAATTCCAGATTAAATCTTTATATGACCCCTCTAGTAAATTATAAATCCAGAATAAATCTGTATATCACCCCTTTAGCAAATTACAAATCCAGAGTAAATCTTTACTGTATATGACCCCTCTAGCAAATTACAAATCCAGAATTAAATCTGTATATCACCCCTCTAGCAAATTACAAATCCAGAGTAAATCTTTACTGTATATGACCCCTCTAGCAAATTACAAATCCAGAATAAATCTGTATATGACCCCTCTAGAAAATAACAAATCCAGGTTGAATCTTTATATGACCCCTGTGGCAAATTACAATTCCAGAATAAATCTGTATATGACACCTCTGGCAAATTACAAATCTAGATTAAATATTCATATGACCCCTCTAGCATATTACAAATCCAGATTAAATCTCTATATAACCTCTTTAGTAAATTACAAATCCAGAATAAATTTTCATACCACCCCTCCAGCAAATTATAAATCGAGAAGAGATCAAACTATACAGTAAAAAATTAAAGGTTCTGGTTTTTTTTTTTTTTTTTTAAAGCTACGAGACTATCAATAAGTGTAACTGAGGATGCAGAAAATATGGATATTTAATCAGAATTAATATCAAGGATGTAACCCAGTAACCAAACAATGTCACAATTCATATTACGTATCATTGTTTAACATCAACCAATAGTGTATTACCGGTCGACGTAAAATACGCAATTGTAATAAGATTGATGATAAGATGTGGAGGATTTTGAAAACCATAATCATATCATAATACTTATCCTCATCATCATCACATCAAAAGAATCAGAATAACTGTCATTGTTAAATACGTATTTATTTTCCAAGACCTGAATATGTCAAAAACAACTAAAATTACCTTGTGTTACATCACTGAAGATATTTCATATACCTAGAACAAATTAATGAAGCACAATACTTCTGAAGGCCTAATAAAACCTATGGAAAACGGAGAACATTATAAAAACAATCATTATGAAAATACTAACGTTCTCAGTTCCGCAGTTAAATCATACTTTAAAAGCATGGGCGCACTGCCTTTTTATTACTACTTTCCATTTCATTTTCTTAAATTGCCCTCTTGAGAATCTACGAGTCCGGTGAAAGCCATCGTTATCGGAATATTTTCGACAATCATGTATGTTTAATTTGGAGTCTTAAATCCATTTCGTTTTTTAAGTCATTCGTCTATTTCGCTTATTA
>NC_090728.1:44606065-44611065 GCF_036898095.1 Palaemon carinicauda | reverse complement strand
TATGTATATGTATATATATATATATATATATATATATATATATATATATATATATATATATAATGCGTATGTGTACATGTACGTGTATATAATTATACATGAATATGAAAAAGTTTGACAACGTACAAAATAACTTGATCGCTTTTTCCTATAGTTATGCATATTTTTAGTGTTCCTTATCACTCATCGGTACTTTATTCTTCTTTATTTCATTATTATTACTATAATTTTGAAAATAATCGACAGTAAATTAGTATATGGTAAGTTTTAGTAAAAAAGAAAGAAAAAAAAATAGCCACAGTATCAGTGATTGTTTGTAGTTATCTTACATTGCGTTCTTCCATTTCTGTAGATGAGTAAATTTTATTTTTTATCGAGCCATCCATGACCTCAGCATAAAGTATGGAGGATGGCCACGGCACCAGCCACCTGTTGAATGCTACCGCTAGAGAGTTATTGGGTTGACTGGCCAGACGGTACTACATTGGATCCCTCTCTGGTTAGGGCTTATTTTACCTATCCCTTCACGTGTCCACAATAGTCTGCCATATTCGTTCCACATTTTCCTCATATACCTGAGACCACTGAGTTTACCAAACAATTCTTCTCCACTCAAAGGGTTAACTAATTACACTGAAGTTGTTCAGTGGCTACTTTCCTCTTGTTAAAGGTAGAAAAGACTCATTAGCTATAGTAAGTAGCTTTTCTAGGAGGACACTCCAAAATCAAACCATTGTTCTCTAGTCTTGGGTAGTGCTATAACCTAGATACCATGGTTTTCCACTGTCTTAGGGTAGGGTTCTCTTGCTTGATGGTACACTCAGGTACAATATTCTATCTTATTTCTCTTCCTCTTGTTTTTTTAGTCTATATATATGTATATATAATATATATATATATATATATATATATATATATATATATATATATATTTCATTTATTTATTTATTTATATGTATATATACTGCATATACATATATGTATATAAATATGCATATCTATATATATACAGTATATATATATATATATATATATATATATATATATATATATATATATATATATATATATAGATAAATAGATAGATAGATAGATAGATATGTGAAATATTTATTTTAATGTTGATACTATTCTTATATCTTACTATGATTTATTCATTACATCTCTTGTAGTTCATTTATTTCGTTTCCCAACTTCTATTTTTTCCTGTTGGATCCCTTGGGCTATTTATAGCATCCTGCTTTTCCAACTAGGGTTGTAGCTTAGCTAATAATAATAATAATAATAATAATAATAATGATAATAATAATAGAAGTTCGTGTGACCCATTCTAAATTGACTTCTTTTTCTATTTCCTTTATTACTCTTTAACACCACTGTTACTCCAAGGGCGATTAATTTCCGCCAGACTGGTTACAGCACAGCTGCCCTTTCCTTAACACTAATTCATATCAATTACATAGTATTGTGTCACACTTTCAAGTCTTTATTATAGACATAGATAAGATCATTCGCACATCATGACATCGCTGTATCTACAGACCTACAGACCGCACACTGTTAAAAAAAAAAAAAAAAAAAAAAAACCGTAATTTTAATCGAAAATTCTCCGTTAAGATATACTGTTTTCAGCCGTATTTCAGTAAAATACAGGCGACCGTAATTTTACCATACCTTGGTATTATATTTTACGGGTTGGTGACCGCAATATCACTTCTTTGCGTCAATATATCCATTTTTAGAATGGTAAATGCATGGCAACATTTAATACAGGATTTTTACCTTTTTTTTCTTTTTTTTAAGTGTAAGGTGTTACATAAAAGTAATGGAAAATGCTTCATTTTATGAGTAATTAGCGCTTTAAAACATAAACAAAAAACTCTCAATCCTGTTCTGAAGAAAAGGCAGAGGCAGACATGATTGCCTAGATCAGTCACAATTGCTGTTAAAATGGACGAGTTGGTTGACTCTTGTGTTTCTCATTTTCAGCCAGGACATTGTAATTTAGAATTCAGTTGATAAAATTTAACATTCTGTTTACTTAAGTTTTGTTCAAAGACAACTGAGACAATGGAATAATTACTATTTGATAAGATATTTTACGGAAATTGGAGCAAAAATAATGTGTTGTACCAGGTTATTGTAGACGAGATTATTAGTAAATAGGCATATTCTGTTTACTTATGTTCTGTTCAAAGGCAATCGAAACCATGAGATAATAATCATTTGACAAGATATTTAACGGAAATGATAGTAAAAATAATTTCGCTAGTGCTCTCTTCATGTAATAGTGGTAACATAAAATTTCAAAATAAGTTCAAGCGAAAATACACCGTAGATAGATTAAGATATTACGAGAATCTTTTACTACTGTTTAATTATTTTTTTTAGTTTTATAACTTTGTGTCATATACTTACAAACGTCCGGCAGGTCACGACTCCTTGAACTTTGGCTAAGGAGAAAAAAAATGCCGTAAAAGATAGAATAAATAACGACCTATTGGCGCAACCACGGAGAACTTAACCCTAATGTCGACATTCAAACTGGACATTGATACCGGTTAAAAACACGTTTTACAGTCTGGATCTCCGTCCCCTCCCACACTCGTAAAAAGAAGGAAAAATAAAATCGCTCGAGGTGAAAAAAATTCCTTCAGCTTACTCGAGTAGAATATTAAAGTAGATTCAATGACAATGGAAAAGTAGGCAGGAGATTAGAATATGCTAACTAATGTTACTGTGTAGACACGAGTCGTGGTATGACAATGAAACAATATCCAACAGAATTTGTAGATTTGAGAACAAAGCCCTCAGAAGAAGATTGAGAGTTAAATGGCAGGACAGGATTAGAAATAAAACTATAAGAGATATTACTTAAGTGCCATATGTGGACGAGATCATGGTGAGGGGTAGGTGGAGATAGTTTGGGCATGCTCTTGGCACTCCCCAAGAGAGATTAGTTCACCAAACTTTCAACTGGGCTCCACAAGGCACTAGAAGAGTTGAAAGACCCAGGCGTACTTAAATGAGGACTATGAAGCGTGAAGTAGGAGATGACGAATGGAGAAGTATTGATTTAAAAGCTCATGATAGAGACGACTGGCGAAATGTAACAGAGGCCCTTTGCGTCAATAAGCGTAGGAGGAGATGATGAACTAATGTTATTCGTAGCTTTATCCGACGAAAAGATTAGCCTGCAAAATTAACAAGCTATTGAGGACTATGAATTTGCAAAATCTACGTGACTGGACTGTCGTAGACGAAGGAACCAGAAAATGAGTCACAACATGGAATTGTAAAACCTTTAGCCATTGGCAAAGGACTAGTAAGAATCTTAATCATTGTGAACATTTTGCATCTTGATTTCATTCAGGTAACTTTAGGCCCTTTGCGTCAATAGATGTAGGAGGAGATGATGATGAATTAAGTCAATATTAATTACATATTAGCGATAATAGTCGAATTTCCATAAAAACAAAGAATCGTAGATTTCGTATTTAGACAATAGCTCTCCATGTGGAATTTTTCCAGTTTGATTAAACTAATTTTTCATCATCAATGTGAAAAGCTCCATAGAATTTTAACGGTATCTTTAGTTCCATTTTCCAATTTTGTGATAGATATCCCTCTTTATCCTAATTAGAAATAGTAACAACACACATACATACATACATATGTGTTTGTATATATATATATATATATATATATATATATATATATATATATATATATATATATATATATATATATATATATATATATACATGCAAACATATACATTATGTATATATGTATGTATGTGTATGTATGTATGTATGTATGTATTTATTTATTTATGTATGTATGTATGTATGTATGTATGTATTTATCTATGTATATATGTGTGTTTATGTATGTATGTATGTTCTATCTTTGCTGAGGTCAATAAAGGCAGATAAACCCCGCGTTCATATTTGGGTCTAAACCACACGCAGGCAGGCACAAAGAGAGAGAGAGAGAGAGAGAGAGAGAGAGAGAGAGAGAGAGAGAGAGAGAGAGAGAGAGAGAGAGAGAGAGAGAGAGCTAATTCTAGTAACTTCAGAATCTACCCAGACCCTTTTTTTTCTCAATTTCCTCCATTGCACAACATCCGTTACTGTCCATATTCAGTTCGTTGTGGTGAGTCTGCGTAACTGATTGCATCCTTGAAACTAGGGCTTCTCATCTAAAGAAGAAGAACTACAACAACAATCGTAGCAACAACAAGAAACAGCAGCAACAACAAGAAACAGCAACAGCAACAACAACAGTAACAACAACAACAGTAACAACAACAACAATCGTAGCAACTACAAGAAACAGCAACAACAACTACAGTAACAAGAAACAACAACAATAACAACAACAAGAAACAACAACAACTTTTAAACTACAACAAGAAACAACAACAACAATAACAGCAACAAGAAACAGCAACAAGAAACAACAACAAGAAGAAACTGCAACAAGAAACAGCAACAACAAGAAACAGCAACAACAAGAAACTGCAAGAAACAACAACAAGAAACAGCAACAACAAGAAACTGCAACAAGAAACAACAACAACTTTTAAACAACAAGAAACAGCAACAACAACAACAAGAAACAACAACTTTTAAACAACAACAAGAAACAGCAACAACAAGAAACTGCAACAAGAAACAACAACAACTTTTAAACAACAAGAAACAGCAACAACAACAACAAGAAACAACAACTTTTAAACAACAACAAGAAACAGCAACAATAAGAAACAACAACAACAACAAACAGCAACAACAACAACAAGAAACAACAACTTTTAAACAACAACAAGAAACAGCAACAAACAACAACAACAACAAGAAACAACAACAACAACAACAACCGAGATCCCGCAAAATTTGTTGATCCTAATCTACTTTAAGGAAACCCTTTGAAAGTGAGCTACTGCTGGTTTTTGCTGGTTGAGAGCAGGCAATCATGTTCCTGCGCTGGGGAAA
>NC_090728.1:44561065-44591065 GCF_036898095.1 Palaemon carinicauda | reverse complement strand
TATGTACTTGGATACATGTCTTCAAATACTTGGTCTCGGGAAGAACTTTTTCTGTCCAGCCATGGCAACACCATAAGAAAACTTTCATCTCGCTCCTAATAACACATAATTTACCCCTCCATGCCACATTGCCTCTCGGACAATGAGAATGTCAGGCTCTACGGCGTGGCCATGAAAGCCTTGAACTTCTACAGGCTTCGAAAAGGCATTACGGTCACCTTAAATTACTACACGTGACTAGCAGTGTTATATTTATGTTATTAGTCAAACTTTGATTGTATCTAATAGGTGATTATCTCTGTTTCTTTCTCGAACTTTGATCTGGGGTATCCACCTTCATTAATTGCCAATTTTCTAAGTTGACCCCGAACTTAAAGGTCAAACAAAAGAAGAGAGTTCTCGTGGTTGGCAACATTTCTGTTGGTCCTTCCTCCTGCTATATACGAAACACAAACACACACACACACACACACACACACACACACACACACACACCTGCGACTCGTGGTCTAACACTTTTTTTTATATAGATTTCCCGGTTCCACTCTCACTTTTTCGGAAATTGACCTTTTTAGCTAATGGTTTTATTTCTATTTATTTTTTTCATTATTGATATTGGAAATGCTCACCCTTTCCTGTCCTTGACAATTATTGACTAAATGGGTATTTGGCAATACCATTATGAAGAGGGTTTATCTTATTTATTTGCCGGTAATCATATATATTTAATTATATATTTTTTTTTACTCTTAATCAATTTCATTGCATTTTAAAAGGAAAGTTATTTACAGAGATACCGGATGTTCCCTTATTAAGATAAACAATAGTGCAGTAAATGCAAATTGAGAGAGAGAGAGAGAGAGTTAAAATTATCTCTTTTTGGGGTCTTCTCATATGACATAAAAAGTCTCTAGTGAATTTATTAAAGTTATTTAGGCAATTGCTTTCGTCCAGAGCCCCTGATGCGGTCAGTACACTTCAGGAGGTTCACTGTAGACATTACTAAAGTGTGTTTGCAGTGCCGCTGTTCAGCCTTTTACTTTGCCTCCGTTCTCGCTCACTTTCTCCCATCTTGCTATCCAATATATCTAGCTTTACTTCATAATGCAACTTAAGAGGTTCTTTCCATTTAAATCTCGGCATCGCATGGCCTCCCTGGCCCCAGTGCTGAGACACATGGCCCATATTCCATCCATCTCATCCAGAGATCTTCCAGGGCACCAAGTTGAATATTTGTTCGACAGTAGACAGTTGAACAAACATACTTTCCTTCAAACTCGAAGAAATTTTAATTGACACTTTTTAGTCCCAAATTTTCGGTTTTGACCTTTTTTCTCAAAATATTAAAAATTCGCTATGATATGTATCATATTTCTTAATTACTTATTCGCCATAAACAGTAATTAGGTCCTATAATCAGAATTTTTCATTATCTTTTATTTTCACTTGTTCAGTTATCATTCGATCGTCATCGTACTATTAATAAAAAAAAAAAAAAACTTATCGTCAAAACTAAAATCTTTTTGCATTGGTATCAAAATTGGAGGATAGATATTTCACCATGCTATAATCCCTTACTTAAATTGATCATTGATAAAATAGATAGCAAGAGCATCGTTTTAATCTTCAGCATCTCAAAAAAATCATTGTAAAAAATAAAAAAAATCTTTCATACAAAAAGCCAACCATTGAAACAAAATTCCCGAACAACCTTAAGAGTTCATAAAGTTAAACCATTAGTGTAATGGAAAGATATAATTAGCAACAGCATGCCATGGGCTGCCTCTTTATTATTATTATTAGTGTTATTATTATTATTACTTGCTAAGCTGCAGCCCTAATTGGAAAAGTAACATGCTATATGCCCAAGGGCTTCAACAGGAAAAGTAGCCCAGTGAGGAAAGGAAATAAGAAAATAAACTACAAGAGAAGTTTAAGAACAATAACAACATTGAAATAAATCTTTCATACATAAATTATAAAAACTTAAAAATATCAAGAGGAAGAGAAACTAGACAGAATATTGTGCCACAAGCAAGAGACCTCTACCCAAAGACAATGTTAAAATGAATCTCGTATTTAAACTATAAAAAAATAATCAAAATTACAAGAGGGAGAGAAACAAGAAAGAATAGTGCGCCTGAGTGTACCCTCAAGCAAGAGAACTCTACCCAAAGTCAATGTTAAAATTAATCTTTCATTTATAAACTATAAAAACTTAGAAATAACAAGAGGAAGAGAAACAAAGAAACAAGATAGAATAGTGTGCCCGATTGTATCCTCAAGCAAGAGACCTCTACCCAAAGACAATGTTAAAATGAATCTTTCATATATAAACTATAAAATCTTCAAAAATACAAGAGGAGGAGGAACAAGATAGAATAATGTACCCGATTGTACCCTCAAGCAAGAGAACTCTACCCAATGACAATAACAAAATTAATCTTTCATTTATAAACTATAAAAACTTAGAAATAACAAGAGGAAGAGAAACAAAGAAACAAGATAGAATAGTGTGGCCGATTGTATCCTCAAGCAAGAGACCTCTACCCAAAGACAATGTTAAAATTAATCTTTTATATTTAAACTATAAAAACTTCAAAATAACAAGAGGAAGAGAAACAAGATAGAATAATGTGCCCGATTGTACCCTCAAGCAAGAGAACTCTACCCAAAGACAATAACAAAATGAATCTTTCATTTATGAACTATAAAAACTTAAAAATAACAAGAGGAAGAGAAACAAGATAAAATAATGTACCCGATTGTACCCTCGAGCAAGAAAACTCTACCCAAAGACAATGTTAAAATGAATCTTTCATATATAAACTATAAAATCTTCAAAAAATACAAGAGGAAGAGAAGCAAGATAGAATAATGTACCCGATTGTACCCTCAAGCAAGAGAGCTCTACCACGGCCTTGGCTCTACCCAAAGTCAATGTTAAAATTAATCTTTCATATATAAACTATAAAATCTTCAAAATAACAAGACGAAGAGAAACAAGATAGAATAGTGTACCCGATTGTACCCTCAAGCAAGAAAACAAATAGGCCTATCACCTACAATTACCCGGTAACGAAGCAGCGTGAGAAAGTTTCTCCGATCTGACGGGGCTGCTTCCGAAGTGGCCTCGGGAAAACGGAAATAACGAACGAAGGTCGTTTTGCCGCTTCAACAGAGTTCGTGATCTTGCGGCTCCGACGCGCGGTAATGTTCCCGCGTCGCGTAACGAATGCCTTGAAAAGTGAAGCCAATTTCTGTGACGGAAATGGGGACGAAAACTCTCCATCAATAGCAAAAACGTAGCTACTTTGAAAGTAGTTTTTCAAGGAATTAATAATATTTCATAGCAAAATTTCCCATTATTTCAAATGCACACTATTCTATCTTATTTTTCTTCCTCTTGTTTTGTTAAGTTTTTATAGTTTATATAGGAGATATGTTTTAATGATGTTACTCTTAAAATATTTCATTTTTCCTTGTTTCCTTTCCTCACTGCGCTATTTTCCCTGTTGAAGCCCCTGGGCTTATAGCATCATGCTTTTCCAACTAGGGTCGTAACTTAGCAAATAATAATAATAATAATAATAATAATAATATGCTCTATGAGCAGAAAATGCGTTTGCCCTGTCCCTTACCGTGAGAGTGAAAACCAATCATAATTAATAATTTTCTATATGGAGAAGGCAAGGACGTTAATATCTCTATGATTGCATATGAGAATTTATCATTAGATAACCTTCATCAACGCTATTTTGTTTTGAAAACAGAAAAAGAAAGGAAAGAAAAACTAATAGAGCAAAGAGAAAACTATAAATTGTGCGTTATTTTCATAAGTGAGCTTAGTAATATCCAGACCAGCGAAACACCTTTTTTCTTTCTAATTGTTAGCACAAGCATATCTTTTCCTTTCTACATGATTGCACCACATTTAGAACTGGTTCCGTCTGGCCTTTCTATCAACTAAACAGGTTAATAAGAGAATTTTTTCTCTCTCTCTCTCTCTCTCTCTCTCTCTCTCTCTCTCTCTCTCTCTCTCTCCATCTATAAGCTTTTACCAATTCAGATAATGCATTTTTAGGAGTAGGCCCAATGAGTAACAATTTGGAAATAAATCTGTAGCATTAATTTTTTTAGTTAATCGATGCCAGGAATAAACTAGTTCAACAAATTAATCATTTTAATTCAAGCAAACTTCACGTCAAAATGGAAATAATATTCAGATTAAAATTCTATATATGATTTACTCATTCGTGAAATAAATTTACATAAGAAGACATTGTCTGTTTTCATTTATTTCTAATGTTATTTCACAAAGTGAATTCCCACATTTTATGCAATTTGAATATCGGTTTCAGAATTGAACACTTTGTAATTTTAAAATCGAAAAAAAAATTACCGAAAAAATTAGGAAAATAAAATAAATGAAACGAGATCCTTACCAAAGCTGTGATATTTGTCCATAAGATTAGTAATATTCAAAGTTTTTCCTATTCGTATTTTTAAAGGGAGACGCCCTCATTTGCTATTCAGATATATATTTTCCACGTAAAACCATTTTCATTGTTCTTTTTGTTATTTTCTTACCGCCTTTATCCAGCCTTTTGCACCCCCCCCCAACCACTCTCTCTCTCTCTCTCTCTCTCTCTCTCTCTCTCTCTCTCTCTCTCTCTCTCTCTCTCTCTCTCTCTCTCTCTCTCCTTTGGTGCGTAACCAGATATCTAGGTATCTGTTCAACAATCGACTATGTTTTTTTCGCGAGGTGCCTTACCTTGCAATATCGATTTCTTTGCAAATAAAAAGTTTAGCCCAAAACCCCGCCATTGCAGAAAAAAATATCGTTGCATTGCCATTCATTATATTTTACGAAAATATAATCTATTAGAGAGTTTTATTATGTTATAATTCTCCGCCCCCCTCCCCCCCCCCACAAAAAAAAAAAGAAAAAAAATTACCGAAGTCAAATGAGCATATATTTTATACCCTCCATTTGTTTTCCATACAATTTTTTTATTTGATATTAACGAATAACTTTCATAATCATTCTCCCACGCCCTTATTTCCGATTTTTCGTTCCGTTCCTATAATGTAACAAATTGATTGTTGCTCCTTGTGAGATCTAAAGGAATCTCCAAGTAACTTATTTAAAAAAAAAAAAAAAGAAAAAAAAAAAAAAAAAAAAAAAATCTGGTCCACTTTCAGTTAATCCTCGGATTTCGAGAGAAAACTTCTGCCATTTAAAATAAAGGTGAAACTCACGATTGTGTTAACAGCGCCAGTCGTCCTATTTTCTTCTTATTCCGTGAATTCGAATAACGTTTACTCTATTTTCAAATCTAAAGATGTTACAAGCCATAAACATTGTTGTTGTACATTCCTCGCTTAAACCACTTGGTTTTATATTTAATGGTGGAATCACTCTTTCTATGAAATAAGCAGATAATTCTTTCATAACTTACATATATGCATTGTCGGCAAAATTATGAAATTATCGTCTCCTTTAATGTATTCACATTCAAAATGTCAAAATACCATAAAATCTCGATTTAGTTATGTGTTTTCAGTGATTCAGACTGTTATTATTATTATTATTATTATTATTATTATTATTATTATTATTATTATTATTATTATTATTGTTGTTGTTGTTGTTGTTGTTATTATTATTCCCCTCTCTTCTTTGAGGTTCTTCACTTGCTGTCTAAATGTAGACCTTCCACAACCTCAATGAAATACTTAACATTTAGGGCTTTTCTCCTGGTCCTGTTGCAAGCGGGAAAGCCCTGTGTCCTACAGGATCTACAAGATGTGGTTGTATATATTCTCAAGCATTTTGAGTATCATGCAGTATAACAAAACCGCATTACACCTAAGTCCTTGTAAATATCTTGTTTGCGCACAACTGTTGCGCAGCTTCTACCTAAACTTTATTTCCAGTCTTTTTTTTTTTCCAGTAATGTGATCTTTTCATGAGAGAAATGCGATCACTTTCGACACGTTTACTTTATAAAATCATTTATTGGAAGTGTTTGGTTTGTGTTTGTGCACCAAAACTAAAAAAAAAAAAAAACCCGAGTACTAAACTTTTCTTCTTCATTTCTTGTTTTTCAGACCTCAGTAATGTTCCTCCTCCTGGCTTTGGCCACCCTCTCTTATGCTGACAAGACTGAAGAGAGGCAGATCATCCAAACTCTCAAAAACTTCAAGAGTTTCAGAAATGACTTCGCTGCCGAAGGCAACAAGGGCAAATATGCGTAAGTTGAAAGAGATGAAAACTAAAATATTCTACTTTAGACTATTCTGTGTTCCTTTAGCAAAATTCTTTTCTTAATACTGCTACTAATTTATTTGAATAAAATAGTCACTACTTTTTTAATATTTTTTTAATTCTATAGATTTGTAATTAATGCCAATTAAGCAAATCTTAATCTTAACCATTTGTGGGTTTAGCTAACCTGTCTCCTCTCATCTATTCTGATAGATTTGCATACCATGTTGGCGACAGCGAACGCGCCGAAGAGCGTAACGAAGAGGGTGAAGTGAGTGGCCAATACGCTTTCGTAGCCCCCGAAGGTGACGAATACGAATTCAAATACAATGCCGACGAAGATGGTTACCGCGTAGAGAGCGAAGCCCTCCCCGAAGCTCCTGAAGATACCGACGACGTGAAGAAGGCCAAGGAAGAATTCTTCCAAGCTTACCAGAAGGCCCTTGAGCTCGCAGAAGAGGATGACTACGAATACTCCGAGGAGAGCTACGAAGATTCTGATGAGGATTCCGAATCCAGCGAAGAGTCCAGCGAAGAGTCCAGCGAAGAAGACGATGATGATGATGATGAGGAAGAAGAAGAAGAGGGAAACGGTAGAGGAGCATCTCCTTTTGGTTTCAGAGTGCCAATCCCATACAACAGGAAATAACTAAATAGGTGTTGTGATTGATGCCTCTAGCTCCTCGCCAGCCACTTCATACCTCTCCTTCAATCGTGGTGGTAAATTATATAAGTGATGAGTAACTCTTAGCCTTCTATTATTCATTTAGAATTTGTAAATAAAATTATTACCCAACGAATAGAGTAGACTTAGATGATGATGTCTTGTAAACTTTTATGTTTCACTAGATAGTTCCAGAGTTGTGCATCACATTACGGTAGTCTCATCCCACCATTCTTCTTCCTCTTCCCATCTATCCAGCTTTCCCTCAGTCAAACATGTCACTGTACATAAGCCATTAATCTATAAGCTAGTCCGACTATGTAGCAGCGCCGAAACCTTTTGACGATATTAAGACTTCTTCTATCTTTAGATGAAGTTGGCCGACACGAGTTAGATTTTAGATTGTACAAAAAATCTCTCAACGCTCAAAACAAATATTTATAAAAACAAAATATTTATTAGAAAATATTTTTATAAAAATGTGAGAGGTTCATAAAACATGTAATTTAAATATAGGATTTATATACAAATACACATTTATGTAATGTTTCAATAAAGTCCTTTTTAGGAAAAAACTATTTAATTTATTCCCATATACTTTGTCCACTGTTAACTATTTTGGCTTTGAAGAAAATAGTTGAGAAAAACTCAACAAAACTTACAGATTTGCTCAGTAAAGAGTTTTAGATGGTTAATTCAAAAGGTGAATTACATATTGTTTATATCGAGTAATTCTAATCTAAGAAAATTTTGAAGGGTATGTATGTCCTTCTGAACAACGGGGTCACTACCTTGGAATAGTGCCGTGTC
Source organism: Palaemon carinicauda (assembly GCF_036898095.1). Taxonomy (NCBI): domain Eukaryota; kingdom Metazoa; phylum Arthropoda; class Malacostraca; order Decapoda; family Palaemonidae; genus Palaemon; species Palaemon carinicauda. The sequence goes on along the minus strand of NC_090728.1, from coordinate 44,583,320 downwards.
GCATATTTGCCCTTAAAAAAGCACATACAACCTACTAGAGAAGATCCCCGAAGCCCTAAAACCTCAAGATTGGCATGGCGAGCCATACCAATGCAATCCGACATTGTGAGTATTGGAACCACGTCTGAGAATTATTCTAACTTCATTTTAACATCTATTGAGGAGCTTCAAATATAGTCATCGGTAATGATAGACTTATCATTAGATTATATTACAGCCAATCTTGTTCTAAATGAGGTGCTCCAAGGTAATTTTTAACTTGCTTCTAATACAAGTCAAGGTAGGAGAGATAACCATCTCCTCCTACGCCCATTGATGCAAAAGGCCCCTGTTAGATTTCACGAGTCGTTTCTATCTTGAGCTTTTAAATCAATGCTTCTCCATTCCTCTTCTACTTCATACTCCATAGTCCTCAGCTATGTAGGCCTGGGTCCTCCATCTCTTCTAGTGCCTTATGGAGCCCAGTTAAAAGTTTGGTGAACTAATCTCTCTTGGGGAGTGCGAAGGTAAAAACTGGTTTCCTACAAGATATGGTCTTATTCATAATTCATTCCTGTTTATTTAGAAAGTCATATACGTCCCTCTAAGAGTATGATTATCTTAAAACACGACTCCACCCAATCCCTATTCAGTTATAATTAACCGAATCTGCACAAACATTCAGATTTCAAATGTCTATATAAATGTGCAGCTTCACCCTTCATATTTCATTCTACAGTATATTAGTATACATATGGAAAATTGCAAAGGTTTGCGAATTTATTTACTTAGCCTATATCTAATTTAACCTATGAGAACAAAAATAAGATATCCCCTATGTGACTGTTGTCGTATTACTTTACGCTAGCAGTACCATGATAATAACTATATCTAATCCATTATGCTATTTTCTTTATTAAGGACTAAAACCATCATATTTATTAAATTCAAACTGTAAGAAATAACATTATTTCCACGTAAAAAGGACCCTTTTCATGAGAAAAAAAATCAAATTTGACTTCATTTTCAAGTAGTAAAATATCAAACAGGCTGTTTGAGTTCACTGTACTTGGGGACTAAAAGCCTTGCATCTAGTCATTCATTACTAGATGAGCTTACTATGCTAAGATAGATGTCATCGTCATCGTAGTTTAATCATTGTAACTAGTTTTTGCTGACAACTTGTATGGAGTGACTAGTTTAATTATCAAAGACCTTTCATAATAAATTTGCATAATTTTCTCATAAATAGTCAATGATAATGAGATCAGAAATTTACACTCAGGACAGATGATATACAGACATGGAAGTTTTGGAGAGTCACTTAGATGTACAGGTCTATTTTAAAAGATACATTTTGCTTTTCTTGTCTTAGTAAATAAGTTATGTAAGTTACCCTAAATTTTAGGCAGCATTTTCTATGAATCTATCCATTTTCTATGAAACTGAAATTAACACAATAATGTGTTTTGAGATAATTCTCTTTACCATTCTTTTAATTATCTCGTAACAAAAAAAAAAAAAAATAAATAAAAAAAATAGTGTCCGTTCTATTATCTATAGAATTACTTAATGTTGGATTTTTCTTATGTTTGTCCGTTCTATCGGGCCAAGTGATTTTTTTTTTTTGTATACTTTATGCAATAGTAGAAAGATAACGGTTCAATACACACATTTCATAATAGTCTGGCCCATAGGTTCTATTTTCCTTTCACCCTTCTTTTCTTCATTCTATCGGATGAAGGAATATCTATTCCTACCCCTGTCCTGCCCAAAAAGCCCCTATTGCCCGCAATCAGAGGGAGGTTATTGATGAGGTTGTTTATCCTCTTAACTAAGAGGCAACCGAATGTAAACAACTTTTAACTTAATCTTAATTCTCTGGCTTTAACAAATATTTTTGTTAAACCTCGTATTATTTTCTTATACTGTCTTTTTTCATTCTTGAACTTTTTATTTCACTTCATATGACATTTTCGGAAAGTAAAAAGAAAAATTAACTAATTGGTCTTTCCAACTCACCAAGGCACTCTACTATTTTATGGTTTCAATCTCTCTTGCCACAACTTTTCCTTACTTTTGACTGATCGTATTTTCACTTTTACCGGGCTGCCACGCTGGCAAGGTCCTGGGCCAAAATAACATTGGCTCCATTTTAAACAACAATATGTATCGTAATGAGTCTCGCATTAACAGTTACTAAGATAAGTTCTCATTAATGGATTTGGCCATGAGAGAGGATGGTAATTAAATTTTCAGGTTTCAATTTAGAATATAAAAGACAACCACTGACGTTTAAAAATCCTACTCTCCTAATCCCGAAATGATAAAAGGTGGCGAAATTAGAAATTACTGTACGAGTTCCCAGTAGATTGAAAGAATTATTTTAAGATTATGGGGAATTTTGTAGGAATGCAAAAGGTAAATTTACTTACCATGTCAATTATTTTTATCGAGTGAATGATCGACCAAGGGCGTAACTAGAGGTTTCTGGCTCTGGAGCCTGAATTGGTATAAAGGCCCCACTTCTATTTACCTTCGAAAATTGGTGTTAATTTTAAATGTTTACTTGCATAATTTAATTTTATGATCCTGCTTTTGGGAGCCAGCGAGACATTTCGAGCAACCCCCTTCACCTACGCCAACACGAGTGATAGAAAATTCCAGTTTCGCTAGTAATTAATGTATACATATATTAAACAAAATTTTCGGTAAGTTAGGGGAGTGTTTAGAAAATCTACCTATCATGATGTAATAAAAGATACAAAATTAGATAAAAAAAAAGTATCCAAAACTAAAGAAAATTAAACATGGCTAAGAAGGATTTAAGAATAGAAGAGTACATTATAAAATACACAAAATTATAATTTGCCTTACAATAGTAGTACAAGATAGCAGTAAAAAGAAGCAAAACTACTTCTATGCACATATCTTGAGGCTTCAAACACTGTTGCAACTTGCAAAAGCTAAGAAGAAGAAGAGTCAAGACTGTCAAAGTAAACAAACTTCACAGTTCGAGTGTTCACGTTGTGGCTTTTCCCGTTAGTTCGTTGGTTTCTTAATCAAAATTCATTTCACACTCTTGAGAAGAATGAAGCTTATAACACACAATATGCTCACGAGTAAAGCCTTAAAGAACGTAAAAGAAGGCTTTCCACTACGTATCCAGGTAAGAGTACCCAAACTCAATCGTATTAGACTATTTGCAATATCTCGTGGTGCGTGCAATACTAGACTAGGATTTCTTTTATTTTGCCTTGAATCTCTAACCAGTTTTAGCTTAAACTTTACTATTGGTGATTTTGTGTTATTTTTTTAAAGCTAGTTGAATTATATCAAACTTTCAACAATGCCATTTGATGTATTTTACAAGATTCCACCCTTACCGAGTCTTTACCACATATTTTAGTGTACTGTCGACTCGGTTCTTAAAAAATCAGTGACTTGGTGTGCGGCCCAGCCGAAACTTATGAAATAGGTTTGACATATTATGCAATTATTACGGTGAAACTAGAACGTGCCATAAGAATTGAACGGATTCTGGCTATTTTGGCATTTTTTTCTGTAAGGCTAAGGGGTAACGTGGGTGTATGTACGATGACGGCCCTACCTCATAACTCCCTATTTTCAACCCTAACACCAAAAATACGGCAGTCAAAAGGGGCCGTTACCCCCCCCCCCCCCCTCCGGTTAGGTAAGTAGCTAAGGACACGCCTTGTAGGTTAGGTTAAGTGGGAAAGTTTAGGTTAGGTGGTGGTCTATGTACATGGGAGGTCTTGTCCGTTGTTATGCAAAGGCTTCAAAGGCAGAGGCATAACTTGTGTATTGATCGGATAAAATGTGAACGCTGTTTCGTTTACTAAGTCAATTGTTTAGTTTTGAGGGAATGATTGTTGGTTACTGTGCATACATTGCTTGCACTTGCTTTTAACGGCTTCCTGTTATTTATTGACGTAATCATTAGCTGGCCTTTTTTTTAACCAATAAACAGCTAACAAATATTTATGCATAAGTTCCCAAATGTTGTTTTACAAGAGCCATTTTTTTCCATCCGACTTCAGTTCCACACTGAATACTGTTTGAGGAAAACCTTTACTGCTGGGAAATTCAGTCTTTGAAATTTAGTTTAATTTTAATTAGTCATTGATTGTTTAAAACAATCTATTCAGTATATAGCTATTGTTGCGGGGTAGTGTTCTTGGCCCATTACATCTCATACCATATACACATGACATGTCGTTTGGCCTAGAAAACAAGCTTGTAACATATGCAAATACTATTACCCCCTCTGCATTGGTGCTATCTCCTGAATGTAGATCTGGGTTTGCTGAATCCCTTAATAGAGATCTAGATAAACTTAGTGCATGGTGCAAATTATGGGGTATGAAGTTGAATCCTAACAAAACTCAAAGTATGATTGTAAGTTGAGGACAGTGGCTCCTCATCATCCGGATTTCAGTATTAATAATGTTTCTTTAACACTGTATGACTCTTAAAATTTAGGTGTGATTCTTGACAGCAAATTTACTTTTGAGAACCACATTAGGACGGTCTCTTCTTTAATTGCACAAAAAATTTGCTTATTGGGAAGCCTTGTAAGATTTTTGGTGATCAATCTTTTCTGAAGAAGTGTTTTAATTCTTTCATTCTACCTTGTTTTGAGTATTGTTCTCCTGTCGGGTGTTCAGCTGCTGATTCTCATCTTAATTTGTTGGACGGAAACTTACGGTCTATTAAATTTCTTATTCCTGATCTAGATATTAATCTTTGGCACCGTCGTTCAATTAGTTCATTATGCATGTTGCATAAGATTTTTCATAACTCTGACCATCCTTTACATTCAGATCTCCCTGGACAATTCTATCCTGTTCGTAATACTAGGCAGGCATTTAATTCTAATAGCTAGGCCTTCTCCATCATGAGGCTCAATACTACATAGTATTCTAGAAATTTTATTCCATCTGTTACCAAGTTGTGGAATGATCTTCCTAATCGGGTAGTTGAGTCAGTAGAACTTCAAAAGTTCAAAGTTGGAGCAAATGTTTTTTATGTTGACCAGGCTGACATGAGTCTTTTTATAGTTTATATATGACATATCTGTTTTTGACGTTGTTAATAGTTTATATAGGACATATCTGTTTTGACTCTGTTACTGTTTTTAGAATTATATACTGTATTGTTAATTTATTCTCATCAATTATTTATTTCCTTATTTCCTTTCCTCACTGGGCTATTTTTCCCTATTGAAGTCCTTGGGCTTATAGCATCTTGCTTTTCCAACTAGGGTTGTAGCTTGGCTAATAGTAATAATAATATCTGCTTTTCATCACGTCCTTCTAATGGTTTTTGCTCCGCAGTGGTTCCGCTCCGCTTGCAAACTTAACATTACTGCACTGTTTCTCTGTTGTTACAACCAGTGCATGGGTGTGCTGCGCATGCAATCCCCTTGGGTCATTATTTCCAGTTTATTTTTTAATTTCACATGAGCATAATATCTATACAGTAAAGTATACTGAACCGAGAGCATTTTCAACATAATAAACCGAAATAGCTGAAATTACTCTTAAATTTTTGAATAGATTGTACTTCCCTCTTGGATGTCTATATGTAGTCATGCTGGAGCTAAAGGGCAGAGAGAAAAAAAAATTGCTATTGTAGAACAACTTCTGGGAACTTGTGCATAAATATGTGGAAGCTCGTAATTGGTTAAAAAAGCTAGGCAATGATTATGTCTTACAAAAAATAGAACAGCTTTCAAAAGCAAATACAAATACTGCATGTGCAGGAACTCCAAATCATTCTCTCAAAAGTAAACACCTGACTTAGAGTGAGAATCAACCAACATGCAAGTTATTATACCCCAACCCCTATTAAGCATAAAGAGAAAAATGTCAAATTAGCCAGCGTTCCTCCATTTCTTGTTGTGAATTCCATTTTCGCTATTCATATTTTATCTCTCTTCCTCATGTTTTGTTAAAGTTTTTATAGTTTACATAGGAAATATTTAAATTAATGTTATTATTGTTCTTAAAATATTTTTTTCAATATTAAACTTACCCGATAATCATGTAGCTGTCAACTCCGTTGCCCGACAGAATTCTACGGAAGGGATACGCCAGCGATCGCTATACAAGAGGGGGGTGTACTCACAAGCGCCACCTGTGGCCAGGTACTGCAGTACTTCTTGTTGACACCACTTCAATTTTTCCTCTGTCGTGCTTCCGGCAAGACGTTCATGGATACGCTTATAATTTTGGAGTCTTGTTCACGGTTTTTGGTGAAGTATTGCTCTAAGATTTCAGCTTTCGCTATTCAGGAAGTTTTATTATTAGCTTAGCTAGCTTTTGGAATTAATTTGATTAATTATGGTGACGAAGAGAGTATGAACTCTCTTTCACCTTTAAATGGCCGACCCTTCCCTTAGACGGAAGTGTTGGTGTCTAAGAGAGTATAGACTCTCTTTCTTAATTTTGCTTAACAAAAGTTATAGATTTATTTTTTATCTCTCCGCCTTTTATAGGCCTCTTCGATTAACTTCCTTTTATTATAAACTTATTAAAATTAATTTTTATATTTGTTTATATTCGACCTTTCCTAATAGTAGGCGGTCTTTTCTTGGTACCGAAGTTAATTAACATTGAGCCCGTCATTTCGGTTTTACCTGTTAACATATTATGCTATTTTAATGTTTTTGAAAGAATTTCTTTGATAGTCTCGTACTGTTTTCAAAGTTGAACTAACGTTTTGTTTTGTCTCTGCAGTTGTTGACGTTCAGAACGTTCAACTTGCGCTCTATCGTTACGATAGAGAGAGAATTTTCACGGTGTCACGTTGCAGTAAGAGTAACCGTTTCTAACGTTTTGTTCATTCTTTCTTAGCTTAATGGTTTTAATTCTAATAAAGGAACTTTTTATTTGGGAAATATTTCAGTTTTTTTCCTTTAACAATAATATGTTTTAACGATATATATGATTGGGTTCTTCTCTCAGGTTCTAAGTCAAGAGAGAGAGAGAGAGAGAGATAGAGACGGAGGGAGAGAGAGCTGGATAAACGTTTCGTTCAAGCGAGTAACGTTGTTATCGTTTTTGCTCTTCTCCCTAGTCTCTTTAGGGGAAGAAGGTAAACGTTTCATGAGTTTTATTCTTGTTCTCAAGCTTTATGCGGTGAGAGATTTTAAACGTAGTTTATTTGATCTAGTGTTTAGTCTCTTTCCAGCCACTGAATTATTTATCTTTCATTAGATTTTTCTGTTACATTGTAATTCTGTTTTCGCAATTACTAACTTTTAAGGAAGGATAGAATTGCGTGTTTCAGGTACAAACCACTTAAAGTTTCGAGTTCAGTGAAATAAGTGCAAACAGAAAATCAAAAGTGATTAGCGCAAAGTGTGTCAGTGTTGTGCGTGAGGGTACTTCTGTGCGTGCCAGTCGTCCTCCCAGTCCGGGACCTCTTGCAAGCTCCCAAGCCCAGGGGAGAAGCAATGTCGAAGGGCAAAAGGGTTCGGCAGGCCTTGATCGGCGCACAGAAGTATCCTCGGTGGTTGCGGGCGTGTCTTACAGAGACCGTCACTCCCACCCGCAGACGATTGAGCCCGTCTTTTACTCGTCTGCAGAAGAAATGTCAGGGAGAAAACGCTGGACTCAGGTCTCAAGACCTCTCATACGCAAAGTCCAGACCTCAAGAGTTCTACAACCTGGTTGCAGTCATTGGATTAGCTCTGACTCTCCGCAGTCATCAGGTGACTGCACACCTCCTAAGAGAGGTAAGGTGATGCCGCAACAGACCTCATCTTCTGTTAAGGCTTTGCCTCAGCAGACCTTAGCGTCTGTCGACCCCAAGATGACTTTGCTGCAGCCCATGCAGTCACAGCTTGCGGTCTTAATGCGTGAGTGTCAGGCTGAGAAGGTTACACCTCCTCCTGCGATCGCTCCGCCTCACCGCAGTCCAGTCTGCCAGGCGTACGAAGTTGAGGTTCCTCAGGATACCTTACCGCGTACTGAGTTGCCAGTTACCAGCGGTGTGCAGCAACCTCCGCCTTCCTTAAGGCAACCTCAGCAATGGGAGCAGGAGTCTTATGCCTTACTTCCTCCGCTTCCGCCTGCGGTTCCACCAGCGAGGCATCAATCTCTTGAGGTACGACAACCTCTTCCATCCATGAGGCAGCCACCTCAGCACTCGCTGCAGCGACCTCAACCCTCCTCAAGGCGAGAGCCTCAACTCCTTAGGCTAGCACCTCAGGAACCTCAACTCGCGAGACAAGAACTGCGTTCTGCGCAGCCGCTACCTCAACTCTCGCAGCTCACACCTCAGGAACCTCAACTCGTTCCTCAGGAACCTGCTACTGCGCATCCGCTACCCTTACAGCAAGCGCAACTCTTGAGACAAGAAACTCATGCTAGGAGTCAGCCACCTCAACGCATGCATCTGCCACTTTCTCCTCAACTTGAGCCTTTCCCATTCAACTTTGAAATAACAAATGACAATAATAACACCTCATTACTTTCATAACTTGCATTTGTAATCATATACATGTATGCCTACACAAACATTATGATAATGGAGGTTATTCGTATTACTTAAATAAAAAAATATATATGTATTCCTTGCAATATATTTTTAACAAATCGCAAATATGGCAAAATACCTTCAAAACAAAAATGAATCATGAGTTATGAATGTAATGTAAATATTATGTTGATATTAAAACCCCATGCAAGCATGCATGAAGTATTGCAGTGTTGCCAACAGGGCGAGTTTCCCTGTCCTGAGGTGAAGTAGATTATAGATCGTATATTTAGTGCAGCTTAATTCTACGATTATCATGCCTGCTATCAAATTCATCAACAAAACAGTCTAAATCAATTCCCTCGGCACGTGCACTTTCATGGACAGTAATGCGATATTACTCAATCTAGCACTGGTCATGGAATTTCTGAGAAATGTTACACGCCATGCAACATGCTCTGCTTCTCTTACAGCATGCTCTACATACAGCATGCTCTGCATACAGCATGCTCTACATACAGCATGCTCTGCATACCTTACCGCATGCTTCTCAGTCACACATCTTTGGTTGTTGCCAACTCACTAGACTGTCAAGCAGTTTCATAACGTTGCCTTCTAGTCTGCTGCTTTTGCACCAGTGAAACCCTCACTGAGAGAACTTAGCTTTTCTCGGATATGGTCCCTGTAGATGAGAAAGTGCTTTTCTCCCTCCTTCTGATATTCCCTTGAGGACTCTGTCATTTGGAGAGGAGCCTTTTGCTGCGTAGCCTCCTATGGACTTTTATTTAAGCATAACATGCTTCCAGGGAAGGTAATGGTTCCACTTCAGTCGCTAACCCCGTCTGTTACCACACCTGCTCCCATAGACCTTGAGCTGTGTTGCAAGACATGCAGTCCAAGCTTAGTCCTTGTTAGAGGATTTTTTGTTTACGGAGTCAGTGTGTCACTGGGAAGACGTTCAACAACCAGCAGAAGTGACTTGTTGTGACGCAGTGCGACAACCTCAGCAACCCGATAAGGAGTTGTCTATACGACCCAGACAGTCTAGACAGCTTCGGGTTGTCACTGTACTTCCTCGCTTCCCCATGGTTGACAGTTCACAGACTGTGCAGCAGTACCATGATCTTGTGTCCGGCTCCGTCAGACGACTGGCTTTTAAGAGCTCCCACAAGTCGTCGCTGTCTGGAGATTCTCAGATGGACTATGGATCTGACCAAGGAACTGGGCCTCCTGGTCAATTTTGAGGAGTCTCAGCTCGTCCCATCCCAGACCATTGTCTACCTGGGTATGGATCTTCAGAGTCGAGCTTTTCGGGCTTTTCCGTCGGCCCCAAGGATCTTCCAAGCCCTAGAATGCATCCAGAGCATGCTGAGAAGGAACCGATGCTCAGTCAGGTAGTGGATGAGTCTAACAGGGACACTTTCATCGCTGGCCCTGTTCATCGTGTTAGGGAGACTCCACCTCCCCCCCCTTCAGTATCATCTAGCTGCTCACTGGATAAAGGACATGACGCTAGAGACGGTCTCAGTTCTTGTTTCCGAAGAGAGGAGGTCTTCTCTCGCGTGGTGTAAGAACAGCTTTCTTCTCAAGGAAGTCTACTTTTGGCTGTTCAGAAACCCGACCGCCGTCTCCTCTCGGACGCATCAGACACGGGCTGGGGTGCGACTTTAGACGGACAGGAATGCTCGGGAACATGGAATCAGGAGCAAAGGACACTTCACATCAATTGCAAGGAGTTGTTGGCGGTTCTTCTGGCCTTGATAAACTTCAAGTCCCTCCAGCTTAACAAGGTGGTGGAGGTGGACTCTGACAACACCACAGCCCTGGCTTACATCTTCAAGCAGGGAGGGACTCTTTCGTGGAAGTTGTTCTAGATCGCAAGGGACCTCCTCATCTGGTCAAAAGATCGAAAGCTCACGCTGGTAACGAGGTTCATTCAGGGCGGTATGAATGTCATGGCAGATCGCCTCAGCCGGAAGGGTCAGGTCATCCCCACAGAGTAGACCCTTCTCAAGAGTGTTTGCAGCAGACTTTGGGCCCTGTGGGGTCAGCCAACCTTAGATCTGTTCGCTACCTCGATAACCTAGAGACTCCTGTTGTATTGTTCTCCGATTCCAGACCCAGCAGCAGTTCACGTGGATGCTTTTCTGCTGGATTGGTCCCATCTCAACCTGTATGCATTCCCGCCGTTTTAGATTGTCAACAGGGTACTTCAGAAGTTCTCCTCTCGCAAAGGGACACGGCTGACGTGGATTGGCTCCGCTCTGGCCCGCGAGAGAATGGTTCATAGAGGTACTGCAATGGCTGGTCGACATTCCCAGGACTCTTCCTCTAGGAGTGAACCTTCTACGTCAACCTCACGTAAAGAAGGTACACCCAAACCTCCACGCTCTTCGTCTGACTGCCTTCAGACTTTCGAAAGACTCTCAAGAGCTAGGGGCTTTTCGAAGGAGGCAGCCAGAGCGTTTGCCAGAGCAAGGAGAACATCCACTCTCAGAATCTATCAGTCTCAAAGGGAAGTCTTCCGTAGCTGGTACAAGACCAATGCAGTTTCCTCAACCAGTACCACTGTAACCCAGATTGCTGACTTCCTGTTACATCTAAGGAAAGTAAGATCCCTTTCAGCTCCTACGATCAAGGGTTATAGAAGTATGTTGGCAGCGGTTTTCCGCCACAGAGGCTTGGATCTTTCCACCAACAAAGATCTACAGGACCTCCCTAGGTCTTTTGAGACCTCAAAGGAACGTCGGTTGTCCACTCCAGGCTGGAATCTAGACGTGGTCCTAAGGTTCCTTATGTCATCAAGATTTGAACCTCTCCAATCAGCCTCTTTTTAGGACCTCACATTAAAAACTCTTTTCTTCGTGTGCTTGACAACAGCTAAAAGAGTAAGTGAGATCCACGCCTTCAGCAGGATCATTGTTTTCACATCTGAAACGGCTACATGTTCCTTGCAGCTCGGTTTTTGCTAAACGAGCTTCCTTCACGTCCTTGGCCTAAGTCGTTCGAGATCCCAAGCCTGTCCAACTTGGTGGGGAATGAACTGGAGAGAGTACTTTGCCCAGTTAGAGCTCTTAGGTACTATCTAAAAAGGTCTTAACCTTTACGAGGACAATCAGAAGCCTTATGGTGTGCTATCAAGAAACCTTCTTTCCCAAGTTCTAAGAACTCAGTTTCTTACTATTCAGGCTTCTGATTAGGGAAGCACATTCTCATCTGAAGGAAGAAGACCTTGCTTTGCTGAAGGTAAGGACACATGAAGTGGGAGCTGTGGCTACTTCAGTGGCCTTCAAACAGAACCATTCTCTGCAGAGTGTTATGGATGCAACCTATTGGAGAAGCAAGTCAGTGTTCGCATCATTCTATCTCAAAGATGTCCAGTCTCTTTACGAGTACTGCTACACCCTGGGACCATTCGTAGCAACGAATGCAGTAGTAGGCGAGGGCTCAGCCACTACATTCCCATAATCCCATAACCTTTTAACCTTTCTCTTGAATACTTTTTATGGGTTGTACGGTCGGCTAAGAAGCCTTCCACATCCTTGTTGATTTGGCGGGTGGTCAATTCTTTCTTGAGAAGCGCCGAGGTTAAAGGTTGTGATGAGGTCCTTTAGTATGGGTTGCAGCCCTTGATACTTCAGCACCTTAGAGTTGTTCAGCCTCCTAAGAGGAACGCTGCGCTCAGTAAGGAAGACGAACTTATTTAAGGCAGAGTAATGGCTCAAGTCGACTTCCTTACCAGGTACTTGTAATTTCATTGTTATTTTGAATAACTGATAATATGAAATACGGGATACTTAGCTTCTTGATATACATGTACACTGGTTTTCACCCACCTCCCTGGGTGTGAATCAGCTACATGATTATCGGGTAAGTTTAATATTGAAAAATGTTATTTTCATTAGTAAAATAAATTTTTGAATATACTTACCCGATAATCATGATTTAATTGACCCACCCTTCCTCCCCATAGAACCAGTGGACCGAGGAAAAATTGAAGTGGTGTCAACAAGAAGTACTGCAGTACCTGGCCACAGGTGGCGCTTGTGAGTACACCCCCCTCTTGTATAGCGATCGCTGGCGTATCCCTTCCGTAGAATTCTGTCGGGCAACGGAGTTGACAGCTACATGATTATCGGGTAAGTATATTCAAAAATTTATTTTACTAATGAAAATAACATTTTTCCTTGTTTCCTTTCCTCACTGGGCTATTTTCCCTGTTGGAGCTCCTGGGCTTATAGCATCCTACTTTTCCAACTAGGGTTGTAGCTTAGCAAGTAATAATTGTAGTAATTAAAGTATCGTATATTAACCCACATGGGTTGTTTGTGCCGCACATCCATGTACTACTTGCCAGAACAGAGGAGTAGTGAGATACCCGGTAGTTTTTTTTTTTCCCATGCAAAATGTACAGTTTATATGAGGATTGAAATTATAAATAGCGTACATACAGTAAACTCAGCCTATCAGATTCTTTGAGTGTTTGACCCTCATAAAAGTAGCAAAATCTGATACTGTAGTGACAAAGGTCATGTGGTATAGCCTATGCTAGCTTGTAGTTTACTTATTCTATGTAAGATACTTATCTGCAAATACATCATTTCTATAAAGGTAGCCAAGAAAAATTTTCATATTAATGAAAATACTGTAAGCTACAAATTTTGATAAACTGAGTGACTACTGTACTTACTTGATATTCCAAACCTTATCAATTCTTCTAAAGATATGTATTTTCTTAACACCAAATTGCTGTACTATATTTATATTTTCTGTTTTTCAATATTAAACTTAGCCGGTGATCATATAGCTGTCAGCTCTGCTGCCCGACAGAAAAACCTAAGGACAAAATACGCCAGCGATCGCTATACAGGTGGGGGTGTACATCAACAGCGCCATCTGTCGAGCAGGTACTCAAGTACTCCATGTCAACACAGAACCAATTTTCTCTCTGTCGTGCCACTGGCAAGACCTACTAAATACGCTGTTACTAACTGGATTTGTTTTCACAACTATTTGGTGAAGTACACTATTCTAGTTTTGAGCTTTCGCTATGCAGGGGTTTTATCTTCATCTCAAAATCTTGAACTCGTTTTGGATAGATTTAATTATGGTGACAAAGAGATTATGGACTCTCTTTCACTTTTAAATGGCCGACCCTTCCCTTAGACGGAAGTGTGTTTAGGTTTTTAGTAATTTTGCTTAACACGTTATAGATCTATATATTTTATATCTCTCCGCCTTTATTAGGTCTTTTCGTTTAACTTTCCATTTATTATAAACATATAAAAATAAATTTTTATGTTTTGTTTATATGCGACCTTTCCTGATAGTAGGCGGTCCTAACTTGGAACCGAAGTTAATCAACGTTGAGCCCGTTATATCGTATTTAGCCTTTAAAGAATTTAAAACTTTTTAAATTTAATGTTTTATGAAAGAATTTCTTTGATAGTCTTCGTACTGTTTTCAAAGATGAACTAACGTTTAGTTTTTTTAGACTACGCAGTTGTTGACGTTCAGGACGTTCAACATGCGCCCTATCGTTACGATAGAGAGAGAGTGTATCACGGTTTCACTTTGCAGTAAGAGTAAATCGATTCTGACGTTTCGTTCATTCTTTCTTAACTTAAATGGTTTAAATTCTAAATTAAAGGAACTTTTTATTTGGAAAACCTTTCAGTTTTTTCCTTTAGCCAAATAACATGTTTTTTTGACGATATATAATTGGGCTCTTCTCTCAGGTGCGAAATCAAGAGAGAAAGAGAGAGAGAGATAGAGACGGAGGGAGAGACAGGAGAAAAAGCGTTCCGTTCAAGCGGGTAACGTTGTTCTCGTGTTACTCTCCTCCCTAGTCGCTGTACGGGGAAGAAGGTAAAACGTTTCTAGGGTTTTATTCTTGTCCCCAGGCTATGTGCGGTGAGAGATTGTAAACGTAGTTTGATTGAACTAGTGTTTAGTCTCTTTCCCAGCCACTGAATTCTTTATCTTTATATGTTTTCTGTTTTTGCTAGTATTAATGAGCGCATTATACGACTGTTTTCGCAATTACTACCTTTTAATGAAGGGTAGAATTGCGTGTTTCAGGTAGAAATCAGTAAAAGTTTCGATTTCAGTGAAATAAGTGCAAAACAGAAAATCGAAGTGATAAAGTGATATGCGCAAAGTGTTACAGTGTTGCGTCCGAGGGTTCGTCTGTTCGTGCCTGTCGTTCACCTAGTCTGGGACCTCTTGCAAGCTCCCAAGCCCAGGGGAGAAGTAATGTCGAACGACTTATGGGTTCGTCAGGCCTTGATCAACGAACAGACGTTTCCCTCCGTGGTTTCGGGCGTATCTACCCAAGATCGCCCCACCCACACAAAGACGAGAGAGCCCATTTACTTCTCGTCTGCGGAAAAGGTTTCTCGTAAGAAACCATGGACCAAGGTCTCGCAGCTTATTAAGCGCAAGTCGGTCCCTTCCGCGCAAGTCCAACGGCCCAGTTGTAGCCACTGGGTCAGTTCGGACTCGCTGCAGTCTTCCGACGACTGCTCACCTCCTAAGAGAGGCAAAGCGGTACCGCAACAGGCAGTAACACCGTCTGTTGCCGCACCTGCTACTGTAGACCCTAAGTGGTCTTTGCTACAGTCTATGCAGACACAGTTAGCATCTTTTATGCAGGAGTATCGTGCGGAGAAGGTTGACGCTGCACCCGTTAGCCTACAACCAACCAAGGTTGTGCGTACAGTAGACGCTGACGCTACCTGCTCCCGCACTCCGCCTGTGAGAGTTCCACCACCCATGCGCAGTGTACCCTGCCAGCCGCACGTTGACGTTCACAGACGCACGCTACCCTCCGTTGACGTTCGCGAGTTACCACAACAACAGGAGGGTGGAGTTAAGTTGCTTTGTTTTGACGCTGTACGTCAACCTCCGCATTCTAGAGTTGTTTTGACTGCTCAGTATAGACAGTCAAAGCAGTCTCGAGTGAACACTGTATGTCCTCACGCTCCTGTTGTGGTTGACAGTTCAGTTGTCGACAGTTCACAGTCTATCAAGCAGTTACATGACGTTGCCTTCTGGTCTGCTACTAATGCACCAGTGCTGTATGTCCTCACGCACCTGTTGTGGTTGACAGTTCAGTTGTTGACAGTTCACAGACTGTCAAGCAGTTACATGACGTTGCCTTCTGGTCTGCTACTAATGCACCAGTGAGAGACTCACTGAGATAACCTAGCTTTTATCGGACAAGGTTCCTGTAGATGAGAAAGTGCGGTTCTCCCTCCTACTGATATTCCTTTGAGGACTCTGTCATTTGGAGAGGAGCCTTAAGCTGCTTAGCCTCCTATGGACTTTAATTAAATCATGATGATTTTTTAAGGATCTTCGTCCGGATCTTGTAACTGCTGCTCCTCGTTCGCCTAAACGTCAGAACTTACACTAGGCCTAGCTACTTCGAAGCCGTTGTTGTTAAGCTAGTGCTCTCTCGCTCTCCTAGAGAGCGTTACGTTGGCTAGGCGACTGGTTTTTGCACCAGGAGGAGTTTTAGGGATACAGCCTTTGATTTCCCTTCTTTTAAACTGGCTTATAGAGCGAGAGTCTGATAGGACACGAGAGAAGTTCGCGGCTTGGAAGTTCATGCCTCTGCCCAAATAGACTTCTCAATTCTGGTAGACTCGCCCTGGCGCCTAGCCAGGAGACGCTCCAAGTTGTTTACAGGTCAACTTCTCAACTTTTGTCGAGCCTTTGAAGTTTTGCTGTACTATTATGTCACACATAACAAGGCTTCCAGGGATGGTAAATGGTTCCGCCTCAGTCGCTAACCCCGTCTGTTGCCACACCTGCTCCCGTAGACCCTTAATGGGCTTTGCTGCAAGACATGCAGTCTAAGCTTGTGTCCTTGATAGAGGACTTAAATGCGGAGAAGAACCTTCTGGCCAACAACCTTCCAACCGGTTGGTTGTGCGCCCTGTTGCGCTGAGGTATCCTACTCGCGTCTGCCAGTTGAGGTGGTTCCTCCACCGATGCGACCCAGTGTGGGTTGCCAGTCGCACGTTGACGTTAAGCGACGCTCGGAGGTGGTTGTTGACGTTCAGTGTGTCACTAGGAAGACGTTCAACAACCAGCAGAGGTGACTTGTTGTGACGCAGTGCGTCAACCTCAGCAACCCGGTAGGGTGTTGACTGCACAACCCAGCAGTCTAGACAGTTTCGGGTTGACGCTGTACTTCCTCGCGCACCCATGGTTGTTGAAAGTTCACAGACTGTGCAGCAGTGCCATGATATTGCGTCCGGCTCCGTCACGCATCCACCAGTGCGACCGGATTCAGCGAGTCAGACGTTGCCCACTCCGTTGCCGTTTCCTCATCAGTTTCGGATGAGGAACCCTCTGATGAGGACGTTGCTGAACAAGACGATCAGCCCCCAGCCCTGCTATCCATCCAGAAGATGCTGAAGAAGGAACGCTGCCCAGTCAGGCTGTGGATGAGTCTGGTAGGGACACTGTCATCCGTGGATCAATTTGTGTCACTAGGAAGACTACACCTCCGTCCTCTTCTATACCATCTAGCTTTTCACTGGAAAAAGGACAAGACGCTAGAAGCGGTCTCGATCCCGATTTCCGGAAAGTTAAAGTCTTGTCTGACTTGGTGAAAGGACTATATTAACCTTAGAGAGGGTCTTCCCCTGACTGTTCAGACTACCAACCACGTTCTCTTCTCGGACGCATCGGACGTAGGCTGGGGTGCGACATTAGACGGTAGGGAATGCTCGGGATTATGGAACTCGAGTCAAAGGACAATGCATTTCAACTGCAAGGAGCTACTGGCAGTACGTCTGACCTGGAAAAGCTTCAGGTCTCTCCTTCAAGGCAAAGTGGTGGAGGTGAACTCGGACAACACCACGGCTTTGGCGTACATCTCCAAGCAAGGAGGGACCTACTCTCTGACATTGTACGAGATCGCAAGGGACCTCCTCACCTGGTCAAAAGGTCTAGACATTTCAATAGTAACGAGGTTCATCCAAGGCAACTTGAATGTCATGGCAGATTGTCTCAGTCGGAAGGGACAAATAATTCCAACAGAATGGACCCTCCACAAGGATGTATGCAAGAGACTTTGGGCCACCTGGGGCCAGCCAACCATAGATCTCTTCGCAACCTCGATGACCAAGAGGCTCCCAATATTTTGCTCACCAATCCCGGACCCAGCAGCAGTTCATATAGATGCCTTTCTACTAGATTGGTCACATCTAGATCTATATGCATTCCCTCCGTTCAAGATTGTCAACAAGGTACTGCAGAAGTTCGCCTCTCACGAAGGGACAAGGTTGACGCTAGTTGCTTCCCTCTGGCCCGCGAGAGAATGGCTCACCGAGGTACTTCGATGGCTAGTAGACGTTCCCAGAACTCTTCCCCTAAGGGTGGACCTTCTACGTCAGCCACGCGTAAAGAAGGTACACCAAGGCCTCCACGCTCTTCGTCTGACTGCCTTCAGACTATCGAAAGACTCTCGAGAGCTAGAGACTTTTCGAAGGAGGCAGCCAGAGCGATTGCTAGAGCAAGGAGAACATCCACCCTTAGAGTCTACCAATCGAAGTGGGAAATCTTCCGAAACTGGTGCAAGTCAGTATCCGTATCCTCGACCAGTACCTCTGTAACTCAAATAGCTGACTTTCTCTTATATCTGAGGAAAGAACGATCTCTTTCAGCTCCCGCTGTCAAGGGTTACAGAAGCATGTTGGCATCAGTCTTCCGTCACAGAGGCTTAGATCTTTCCAACAATAAAGATCTACAGGACCTCCTTAAGTCTTTTGAGACCACGAAGGAGCATCGTTTGGTTACACCTGGTTGGAATTTAGACGTGGTACTAAGATTCCTTATGTCAGACAGGTTCGAACCGCAACAATCAGCCTCCCTGAAAGATCTCACCTTAAAGACTCTTTTCCTGATATGCTTAGCCACAGCTAAAAGAGTCAGTGAGATTCATGCCTTCAGCAAGAACATCGGATTCTCATCCGAAACGGCTACATGTTCTACAACTTGGTTTTCTAGCCAAACACGAGCTGCCTTCTCGGCCTTGACCAATATCGTTCGATATTCCAAACTTATCGCATGGTTGGAAATGAACTAGAAAGAGTCTTATGTCCTGTAAGAGCTCTTGAGTTCTATTTAAAAACCTTTACGAGGCCCGTCTGAAGCTTTATGGTTTTCAGTTAAGAATCCATCTTTGCCTATGTCAAAGAATGCTTTATCCTATTTTATCAGACTGTTATTACGAGAAGCTCATTCCCATCTGAATGAGGAAGACCAAGCTTTGCTGAAGGTAAGGACACACGAAGTTAGAGCTGTCGCAACTTCCGTGGCCTTTAAACAAAATAGATCTCTGCAAAGTATAATCGACGCAACCTATTGGAAAAGCAAATCAGTGTTCGCGTCTTTTTATTTTAAGAATGTCCAGTCTCTTTACGAGAACTGCTACACTCTGGGACCATTCGTAGCAACGAGTGCAGTAGTGGATGAGGGCTCAACCACTACAATTCCCTAATTCCATAACCTTTTTAATCTTTCTCTTGAAATGTTTTATTATTGTTTTTGGGTTGTCCGGAAGGCTAAGAAGCCTTTCGCATCCTACTTGATTTGGCGGGTGGTCAAAGTCATTTCTTGAGAAGCGCCTAGATTAGAGGTTTTGATGAGGTCCTTTAGTATGGGTTGCAACCCTTCATACTTCAGCTCCTAGGAGTCGCTCAGCATCCTATGAGGATCGCGAGGCTCAGTAAGGAAGACGTACTTAAAAAGGCAGAGTAGTTGTTCAAGTCGACTTCCTTACCAGGTACTTATTGATTTTGTTTGTTATTTTGAATAACTGCTAAAATGAAATACAAAATACTTAGCTCTTAATGTAACACATAATGCTGGTCTCTACCCACCCCCCTGGGTGTGAATCAGCTATATGATCACCGGCTAAGTTTAATATTGAAAAATGTTATTTTCATTAGTAAAATAAATTTTTGAATATACTTACCCGGTGATCATAAATTAAAGGACCCTCCCTTCCTCCCCAATAGAGACCCAGTGGGCAGAGGAGAAAATTGGTTCTGTGTTGACATGGAGTACTTGAGTACCTGCTCGACAGATGGCGCTGTTGATGTACACCCCCACCTGTATAGCGATCGCTGGCGTATTTTGTCCTTAGGTTTTTCTGTCGGGCAGCAGAGCTGACAGCTATATGATCACCGGGTAAGTATATTCAAAAATTTATTTTACTAATGAAAATAACATTTTTCAGGCTGATGAAGTTAGAAATGTTGATATAGATTTTGATCGTGAATTCATCTCCAGAATGATTCCAAAACTGGACTGGAATGCCCTGAAATTTGCAGCACAATGTGTATGTATAATTTTTTTTTTTTCACTGTTGTTACACACAATACAAATCATTGACCTTTAATAGGAATATGACTTCATCGAAGCTGAAACCGGACATTAAACTTTCAAAAGTTAAACATCGATGATCACCAGGTGGTGGAGAAGTACCGCCCACCTCACACGTAGAAAACCTTACTTTGACTCTGGCTGACAACGCATACGACCATGCTGTCCGGCATCTACATCTGGCTGTTTTAATCTGTTTTTTCTTTGTTTTAAATGTGTCATTGCAGTTGTGTTAGAGGATTTTGGAAGCAAGGATATGCCGGGAGTCCTGTTAACTGTATTTGCTAGTTTTATGATTACCTGCTGATATCTTCCATTCTTGTTCTTGTCTTGTGGTATGCCTGTTGTTGTCTTATCCCTCGTGTGTGTCAGACATTGATGACGATTATGCAAATAATGAATCTTCAGCAACACAACTTCAGAGAAGACGAACTTCTAGTTCTCCTCTCTCCCCACCGTAGCTTTGCTTAGTTTTCTTCTGTAAGAAGAATGTGTTGAAGGCTACTCCTGTACAGTAGGACCGAAGTCCGATCGATAGGAGTTATATTCGCGTAATTTTTACCGGCTCTCTCCCCCTGGAAGAAGCAGTGGGAGTTCCAAGAACCTCCCATTTGTGAACTAAGAGTTGTCCCCTAGCAGGAAGAAACATCAGCAGACATCCTTGGGAGTATCGGGTATTCGGTAAAGGTTTCTTCAAACATTTTCCTTTAGCACAGACATGTGTAGGGAGTGATTCCTAAAGTTGTCCCATTGTGGGAAGAAACATCGGTTCTAATAATGTCGGTAGGGAAGAGAAACACCCCTATTTTCTTCCCCCTTTTCGAATGTTTTCTCTCTCTCTCTCTCTCTCTCTCTCTCTCTCTCTCTCTCTCTCTCTCTCTCTCTCTCTTGGTGGTGCGTATCAAAAGTTTTGGGTATGGACTGCTGTGACTATCCCCTTCACCTGTTGAGAAGTTCCAAAGACCTCACTGAAACACAGGACGACTGGTCGTTCAGAGTCTCTTGATACACCTAATGATTTCCCTGCATGGTTTCGTGGGAGGTATAATGGTGCATCAAGCCCTGGCCTTCAGGAAGGAGCTTGGTGTCAGGTTCCATCACTTATGTGCACGGTACCGAAGTTTATCACACGATTTTGATCCTGAGCGTTAATGGTTAGGACTCCAGTCCCTCTCCTGCCTCGGAACACTCCTGAGACACTTCAGTGGCTAACAATTCGACAAAGCTGCCTGGATGAAGTGATAACACTACCGATTCCCTTGAATTGGATGTGTAACTGAAGTAGAAGTGCTCCCTACCCCTGCTCTTTTTCCTTGTAAGAAACGATTGCCACGCGCATGCTCTCCACGAGCAGGATCACTATGCTCGCACACTCCACAAGCATGATGACTCAGCTCACTCTCTCCATGAGCATGATCACCACACGCATACTCTGCACAAGCAAAATCACCATGTGTGTGCGTTCTACAAACACGATCACTGAGTGCTCTCCCCGAACGCTTTTGTCAAGAAACAGCTCACAATCACGATCACCCTGATCTAGCGAACCCAGCTTCAGCAGGGGACAAGTAGCATCTCTTAAATAAAGGCTGCGATGCAAATCTAGAGTGAAGGATACAAATGACAAATAGTTCTTCCTTTCCTCTTCCCTTCTCTGGGTGTATAGCTGTTGCACCTCTGAGGAAGGCGGACGATGGATGTGTTGTACTGTATATTCATTTATCGTATTGTGGCCCTTTAGGACATAGATTCTTCATCAATTTACTGTTTATGTTTATGGCCTACCAGGACTCCTGTTGCATCCCTATGCACAGGAAGTTAGGTCCTTAGTTCATTGACATTTCCCAGGTCAGTTTACCAAGCCAGTTTTGATCATAAGGACTTCCTCCCTCGTTAGGGTAAGTCTCCTATTAAGGGTTAATAATTTGTATTACGTGAAGGAACAAATCACAAACTTTTAAGGAATTTGTATTTTTCCTAACTATACACCCTGAAACCTTTTGAGTTCGGTATAACAATCTTCCGCAACCACCTTGGCCAGAGGTCAAAGTGAAATTGCTCTACCTGTCAGGTGGGCGGTACTTCGCTGCCACACCTGGTGATATGCAAAGGTTTACCTTGTTAAAAGTTTAACGGCTGTTCCAACTTCGCTGAAATCATGCTGTACTCCTCTTATAGGTCTCATGTTTATATAGTTAGGAAAAACACAACTTAATTAAGATTTGTGATATTTTATAAATCTGTAGTAAATATATCTTTTAAGTAAGCTTGTTGAATATTTTTCATGTTTTGATATTCTTAAATCATATATCTAGTTGAGCTTTTTCATTAGAACAGCTTACTTACCAATAATGTACTGTAGTTTATG